>NC_142206.1:11421600-11723267 GCF_049639895.1 Pseudopodoces humilis | reverse complement strand
CTGCCTTTCTTCCTGCCTTCCTTCCTGCCTGCCTGCCTTCCTTCCTACCTGCTTTCCTGCCTTCCTGCCTGCCTTCCTGCCTGCCTTCCTTTCTACCTTCCTGCCTTCCTGCCTTCCTTGCTGACTTTCTTCCTTCCTTCCTGCCTTCCTGCCTGCCTTCCTGCCTTCCTGCCTGCCTTCCTGCCTTCCTGCTTTCCTGCCTGCCTTCCTGCCTTCCTGCCTTCCTTCCTTCCTTCCTGCCTGCCTTCCTGCCTTCCTGCCTTCCTGCCTTCCTGCCTGCCTGCCTGCCTGCCTGCCTTCCTGCCTCCCTCCCTTCCCTCCCCTCCCTTCCTTCCCTCCCCTCCCTTCCTTCCCTCCCTTCCCTGCCTTCCCTCCTTCCCTCCTTCATTTCCAGTTCTCATTCCTCTTTCTGTTTCTCTTTCACTCCCTTCCTTATGGTTTTGGTCATCAACCAGTAAAACACTGTAAAATAATACATTGTCAGTCTCTGATGCTTAAGCTGCCCAATTCTGTGTTGAACAATTAAAAGTTCATGGAGGTCTGCAAGAGAGAAGGCATGTTTGAGACAAGAGAGAAAGCCCACAGTCTGCTGAGAGCATTAAGTTATTAAGAGATATGCTTCTTCTTTCCAATCAATAAATAATATAAGAATTTAATTATTTAGTGAAATAGATATTAGGAATCCGATCTCTCTTCTCCATGTGACACTGATATGTTACTATTTCTGGAATAAATTGTTTATATATATAAATTGTGTGTTAGATTTTATTTATGTGTAAAGTGTCTCACATAAGGGGAAGATTGTCTCACATTCATATGCTGTATGATGGACTCTGAGATGAGCACTACCATTTAGGAACAAGGCATTGGAATCATAATATAGAGATGCATGCTAAGTGTCAAAAAGAAAATCAAACATTTGGTATTACATGTATAGGAAAAGATAATGAAAGAAAACTACATTAAACCATCTATGGTTTGTCAGCATCAGACATGTCATGGACAGTTATAGTCCTCTAATCTAACAAAATATATACTGGAAGTAGAAAACTTTCAGACACTAGGAATTTAAAAGAATGGAATGACACTCACGTAGACCATGATGACTAGTAATCTTCAACATGGAAATTAAGGCAGCTTGATCAAGACAGAAGCCTTCAAAATCATGAGTAGGAGAGTGAACTGGCATTTATCTTATCCAACATAAAATCAGGACCATCAAATTAAGGTAGGAGGGGCTGACAAAAAAACAAACTAACAAAACCCCCCAAACAAAAAAAAAATCCCAAAACATTAAAAGCAAGAAGGAAGTTATGGTTGTGTTAGACATGTGAAATTGTTTGTTTTAGGGCATCTTGGATGACAAAATATATTTTGCCAAAAGGGGACTAACAAGCATTTGGAAGAGAGATTAATTGATGATTACTAAGTAGACAAATACCAGCAGGTTTTGGGAATTTTCCAAGCTGAGAATTGTTGGAAGCTAGAAGAGTATGAATAGGGGAAATACTGCGTATTCCTGTCTTCTTTCCTACTCTTTCATAGGAGCTCATTTTTCTTCATTGTTTGAGTCAAAGCAGTAAGATGTGGTCTGACAAGGACAGCAATTCTTGTCCTCTGTGTTCCTTCCTTGCATATGGAACTGCTTCATCAGTAAAGACGGAAGAACTGAGAAAAAATATCCTTATACAGAAGTTAAAGGGTAGATTTCTTGCATCACACTTCAGTGACCTTCAGAACATGCACAAGAACACACAAGAAACCTATATACTTTTATGGCATTCAGTTTCAATCTTCAAATCTCGTATAATTCTTTAGTTTTTGTCCAGCAGAGCTTGTTACTGAAAATTCTGTGGTATAAATGACATAATTTTGTTACCTGATAATTTTGTAGCTGTAAGAGACGGTCCGAAGATTCCCTCATCTGTCTCACAACCGTCTCAAGGACAGAGACTGAGACCCTGAATATCACAAGGGACTTGGTTTGGGGGTTTGGGCCTAGCTGAGATGGATGTTTGCTAAGTGATTGTTTGCAGGTGGTTGCAGAGTACACTGCTCTCGTTCCTGCTGGTGAGCAGAGGCTTGGTAACCTGCACAACGGGTTTTCCACGACTCATGGCTCTCATTCCTGCTGGTGAGCAGAGGTTTGTGTGTGGTACCCTGTGCAATGGGTTTTCCACAACACCTTGCCCTCGTTCCTGCTGGTGAGCAAAGACTTGCAAGACATGGATCACTCTGTACCTTACACCTGCTCCCCGCGCAATGGAATTCATCACAATGATCATCAATCTCCTCTGGTTTTGGCCCTGCGCCCCTTGCTTTGCAAAAGGCTATAAAATTATACCCCAAACTTATCTTCCTTTGAGATCTCCCCAACAGACAGAAGACTCTGCGTCGTTGGATGGCTGAGTGGACTTCGACATTGGTAGCTATAATCCCCTTACTCTCTTTTCCTTATGCTTTGCTTTCTCCTCTTTTCTCTCTATCGCATATTAGTGCTGATGAGCACTCAATAAAGTGTGTTTTGTTGTTTAAGTCCTTGGTTTGCTGATAATCTTTTGTACTCTAAGACCGACTAAAAGAACCACATCATGAATCCCACCTTGCGGATCGTGACAGTAGCCTAAAAGTTGACAGCAGTAAAACTTTCTTGTGTACACCCATGCACTTGTTAAATATGAGTGGGTCAAATGATTCATGTTGATCATCACAGACTTTTTTCATATTCTTGCAAGTCAGAAGATGTATTTGGCTATTTAGAGATTAAAACATTTTTTTCACAACCAGAAAACATGAGCAAAAAAGAAAACAGATGATGCTGTACCTGCCAATCTCAATCTGCAATTATGGAAAGCTGCCTGGTGTTACCATACTCAGCGTAGACCTGAAATGCAAATAGAGACATATATGTTGCTTCCAAAGCACTAGTAGACCCAGTTTTAATAATTACTTGGTGAGAAACATTTGGAAAAAGCCCTATTCAGTCTGAAGATTAATTCTTAGCAATTCTGCCTTAGAAATTCACTGTAAAAGAAAACCAAATACTGTAATTTCTGTAACAGAAACCAGTTTACTAAAGAAAATAATAATAACATCATGGTGTGGATGTGATGCTAAGAGACCTGCATTAAGAATATTTCCCAAAGGTATCATCTTCCTTTTAGAAGTAATCTCACATGTTGCAAGGCCTAGAGATAAATTTCTGAATCCAAATATGTACTCTGTTGCTACTCAGACAAACACATTGCATACACACTTTCATTATATGATCAAGCTTCATCTTCCCCTCAGCAACCATACAGAAAGTTGTTTTAGGACGTTGTTCATCAGATAGTTGGACAACTGGTTATCTAACTTTTATTAATATAAATTAGTTTATACTTTAGTCCTTACCTTACACTGTTTTGGGTTTCAGACACTTCCCAGATTTGTGTTATTGCTTGAATGACATTGAGGTAAGACAGAATTTCATATTTCTACAGTGATAGAATATATTCCTAAACATCAGGAAGTGATGAATGGAGGATCCCATTTACACTCATTTTTAACATAAATATTTAACTACTTTCTCCCTACAGTCTTTAGTACCTCAGTGTTCACTGTGGCTTATTTGAAAATCTTCTTATGCTATTTTTAATTTTTAGAATTTTAGTAAAGATTCCAAGACATATCTCTGTAGTAGCCTGACTAATATTTCTTTTTCCATTCTTTTAAGATTTCATTTTGTACTAGGTGTAAACCAGTTGCTGCCAACATACAGAATCAAAACACAAAACAAAAAGTATTTTAAACTTACTGACATGCCTTCTGTAATTTTTTTGTCACTTTCCCCCTAGCTTAATGTTTACTCATAGCTATAATTTTTATACTTGTAAGTTGTGTCTCTCTATCATTTGAAGAGCTAGAATGAAGTACTGATTATATCAGTATGACAGGCCAGTGGCATTTCCTCTTTGTCAAGAGGTCTCAGTCTTGCAGTTCTTAATGTAGGACCTCATCTTTTTTTATACTCTCAGGTTTCTGATCAACTTATATAACCTAATATCCTCAAAACTATCCTTGAACATCTCATTGCAATAATAAATAGTTTGTATTTTCTTCATCAAAGTCATTATATTCCACTTATTTCACGATCTGCTTCATGGTAAAGAAAGAAAGGGGCAAACCTCCAGTGGTGTTTTTCAAGAGCAGAACTGTTTTTTCATATTGCAAACTGGCAGTGACACTACACAGTACTTTAGGAGGAGTTCTCTTTGTGGACAATACCCTGGTGACACACACCACAGCAGCAATGACAGCAGCAGAAGCAGCTGAGGTGGTAGCATGTTTTTAGTGGATGAAACACAAGAACTTGCCAAACCTGTGAGAATGTGACCCATAGGAGAACTTGTTGACAACTTTTTAATACTTTTTTTCCTCTTTCTTTTTCATTGTATTTGACATTCTCTTGAGACTCAGTTTCATAACTCTAAGTACCTTACGGTGATGAACAGGAGAAATGGGGCCTGCTCTGATATGGAAAACAGACAAAGAAAACATGCCAAAAAATGTTTCAAATACTGGAAAAAGCATTTGTGAAGTGCTTATGACCCTCCTTGTCTTCAGATGCTGGTAGAAGCTGAAATTCTCCATTTCTTGCACAACTGTTTATACACAGAACATAATACTGTTAATTTCTATCCCTAATTAGAGCTGCTTTATTTTTCTCTCCCAACCTTTGCTTGAAAAAGAATATCAGCCTTTGTAGAGAACAGCAAGAGGTTGCCAAGTGGACTTCGCTGCTATACTTGTGGTCAGCCATGCAAAAGCTCAGTATTAGTGAAACAGTGAAACAGGAATTGTATTAGTGAAATAGGAAATGTGGGGACAAAGGTAAATATGTGGCCTCCTTCATCTTCTCGCTATTCCTATGTAATTTGCTTATGTAAGCAAATCTTTCAATGAAGCATTTTTTTGTTTTGTCTGTCCTTTCATGTCCTTCCCTGGTCACACACTAAGCATTGTCTCAGATCAACCCAAATGAAACTTTTAGAGAGAGTCTGATAAAAGGATGCTTCACAGGTGAAGACAAGCTGTTTCGAAAACAAGAGCTCTGTTCTCAGATGGTGAAGCAAGGGCATACCCCTAGGGTTGAAATGCTGTATTTTGTTTTAATAATTGGGGTATTTTCTTCAGACATGGGTGTTTAGGTTGTGACTGAAGACTAAAACACATTATCTAATAAAAGTTATTACTTCCATATTTGAAAAAAATGCAGAATTTCAAAATCAGATTAATTCTGCTGTTTTCTCTGTGACTGAATGAGTTTAATTTAACACATGCAGATCCTTCTTACCATGTCTGTCAAGTGCTTTCAGGCCTATTTTACAAAGGAACTAATTGTCAGTTTTTGTTATATTTATTTTCAAGGTATGTGCAATACTCTTTGCACTGCTGAAGAGAAAGATTTCTATCCAAAAGTTTTAGAACCTAATTAATAATTTCTGCCCACTGAACTATTATGCTACATGAAAATGTGTTTTCACTGTTACAGTTGCTAAGCTGTTTAATTGTTACAGCTTGAGAAGCCTTGACATGATTTTTTCCTCTGCTAACTTTTTCACACCCGATCAAATTAAAGATGTACTGTACGAGGACCTTTATCTGAAAATTATTATCTGTTATCTGTGTGCATCTATGCATGCTTCTTTATGAAAATGCTCTGTATCTCTGCAATAGTTTATGACTATCATGTGATGCAGGAATTACCATGGAAACTACTTGTATGCATTTTTTATTGCACAGCACAATGAGAAGGTAAGAAAAGCTGTGAAAGTTGGTAGCAACACAAGTTACTGCTGCCCTTGTTTTGCACAGCTCACTGCAATAAAAGCATTGTCTTTGTCTTAGAATGTTTCTCTTTTATACATTTCATCCAAACTAGGCATATTTTATTACAAAATTAATCTCATTTCTTGTATATTTGTGATTTATGGCACAGAGAAACATTTGCTTTCATTTAGGAAAGTGAAGAGGTCTTTTGCTCATTAATCTCAAGGATAAACTGTTAGCCTTTCTGTATTGTTCTGTAATATTCGTATAGAAATGGATGTATTTCTCAAAAAAGGAATTCTCAGACTTCCATCCCTTGAGGGAAATATATATTTCATGTTTAATGTTCTTTAAGAAACATTAATGCAGAAAATTCAGTAAAATTGCATTTTGTCACATAGGGTTACCATGGTTGCTAAAGCATTTGTCTTTGAAATGCTACATTTTGAGAGGTGCAGAACCTGAAATACAGATGTTGATTTTTAGGAGATAATAGTTGTATTTAGAAATGTATATGCCCCTAATAATATAAGTTTAATATCTTCTAAGAGTTGCTTTGTATGTGTGCTACCAAGACAGAGCAACAGTCTGTGCATATAATATCATTCACCGGTAATCGTCCTGATCCTTCAAGGAGCATTTGTTACTCATTCTCTGCGTATCTGCATAGCTAAGAAGCTCAAAGGGGTTTATTGAAGTGCCCAGTAAAATCTTTTTCTTGCAATTCACTGCTTAAAGAAGAACAATAGAAATTTTTTATACTGAAAAACAAGTGTGTGCCTTAGAAGGGAGCCTCCAAAAGGGAGATAGAGATATAATTTTCCCCATCAAATTATTTAGGACTAGTTTTAAATCCTGTGAATGGCTGAACATATTCAGCACTCACAGCCTGATATTACAGGAGTCCCATTTACACAAATGAGTGTAGAGAATGTATTTCCCAGCAGCGCAACCAGTTTTCAGATTCTAATGGGTCAAGTGCTCTATGAGAATCAATGATTAAATTCGGCTGAAGTTAATCAAACTTCAATCCAATTAATCCAAGTCTGGGTCTATTTTTAATTCTTCACCAAAATCATAGTTCTATAGTACATTAGCACTAGAAGATGGATACTGTTCCTAGCTCTGCCTATAGCCTACTACATAAATGTGTCCTGGACCTTTCAGTTTTTAGTTTACTGAACTTGGATTTTCCTACCTGTAGGAGAGCATAATGCTCTCTTCTTTCTGTGAAAATGTCTTTGAGATCACTTAGGAAATACATGAACAATCAGTAGCTTTGATGACATCATGAAAAAAATTTTAGATCAGCTATATTGCAGCCTGATCTTTTTTTGTTCTCTGCTCTTCCTCAGACAAGTGAATCAGCCATTCTGCATGGTCACAAAATTGAGATTGCTGGAGCAGTACCTTTGATGGTTTCCCAGCATGGCACATTCCACATCCTATCTCCAAATTGCATGCCAAGTGACCAGCCATTTCACATGACAGTAACTTGTATAGTGGAAGACATGCCCAAGGAACATCTGGTAAGCAGTATAAAGAAATATTAACTTCTTGAATTTGTCATAGTCAGCTTGCTGTGACTCCAAGTCCAGGCCGGCCAGGTAAGCATGGCAAAATAGAGGGATGGGAACACTGGAGTTGCCCGAAATACTTTAATTATGGTAAAATAACAAATTGCAGAAACCGCATGTTCCGGGAACAAGCTTCAAAGACCAAGGGTCATGGCAAACTTAACAATATACAGGGATGATTGAGGGCAGGGGTCCAATTGTGAATGCAGACCAGGGACATGACTTTATATGTGACAGGTCCCAAACCAACTGAGTACCAGAACCAGAAACATGACCTATTATGCAATGATCCCATTAGCATCCTAATTTCCATCCTTTCAGTATCCTGCCTCCCATGGTTTTAGGTTTATGCCTTCTGCACAAGCCGCTATCCATCCCAGTCTGTTCAGTTCCCATATTTCCCCCTTCCTGTTGAACCATAAAAATCCTTTGTAAAGACTTCCGAAAAACTCTTAACAGACAACTCATAAAGCAGGATAAAAACATAAACACAACTATAGCAACTACAAAAATCAGTAAACCTGTTTTAACCAAAAATAGAGCCCAACTAGGCAAATTCCATTCTCTGAATAGTCCATTCAACAGTCCCTGACATCTTCTACCTGCAGTTTCTTAACTCCTTCCCTGGAAGGAAGAATCTGGATGCTTTTGTGTATGGACTCACTGTGGTCTGAAAGATTCATGCAGCACATGCCTCCAAAATCCTCCTAACCATGTCCTTGGGCTAATAGCAGGATGTCTACTCAGCTCCATTTTGCAGGGTGGTATGCCTGATGCTATCAACATCTGTCAATAGCTCACTCAGTGCCCAGGATGTAGCATTGGTTTGCCTACTCAGCCAATTCCCTAGATCATCCAACATTTTAAAACTTTTGCTGCAGCAACCCCAGGGGCCAATATTGAGGCTGCTATTCTCTTTCCTTTACTCCAAAAGATAATCTTGTTCTAGCAATCGGATTTGAATTGATGGACAAATCTCTTATGCCTTTTGGTCATGAATTATGGCAATCTCAGGTGCTAGCACAGTAAGTGTCCCCAAGTTACATGGTCCACCCTTAATGAGAGATGGAATCGTGGACCATGCTCAGTTTCCACAAATGAGAAATGTCCCAGATGGTAATTGTGACAGGGAATTACTGGACCAGTATGGGTACAGCAAGCAGGAGTCCTTTAGGAGTCATGTCTGGTGGAATAACCTGCAGATCGTACTTAAAAATTAATAATGCTTAGAGAGTTAAGAAACTGGTGGTATTAATCAGCAGTGGGTAAGAGGCAAGAGAAGGCTATCTGCAAGCCTCAAGGTGTCTTTTCTGCAGGTTCTTCCTGGGGTTCCTCCTGTTGAGCTTCTTGGTATTCCTGTAAAGGCTGCTGTAAATGTATGGCTTGATATTTTTTTGCTGGAACCCACTTTGTCCTTTGCCTGTAGAGACACAAGTATGTCCCCTCCCCCCGGTGATTAATGGAAAAGGGCATAAAATTTGGTTAGTTTCTAGATCTTTGATTAGAACCAGTGGCCTCTCCTTTAACTGTGCTTGTGTAGTGTTTGAAAAATGTCTGATAAATGGGGGGTTAGGCTCCATAAGTGAGTTGTGCAAAAAACTGAAAACATATTTAGCTTTATCGAGCCTCTCTACAATCAACAGGATCTCTACTCTGCCTTTCTATTGCTCTGGAATTATTTTGAGATGTGTGGGCTCTTTCTACAATTGATTGTCCTGTGGGTGAGTGGGGGATGCCTGTAGCATGTTTTATTCCCCACATATTAAAGAATTGTTTGAATTCGTGTGAGATGTAAGCTGGCCCATTATCTGCTTTTATTTCCTGTGGAATGCCTAGTGTTGTGAATGCCTGGAGAAAGTGTTTGATGTCATTTCTAGCTGCTTCACCCACATGAGCAGATGCAAAAATTGCCCCTGAAAAAGTGTCACTTGATACATGTAAATATTTAAATTTACCAAAAGACACATAATGGGTTACATCACTTCGCCATATTTGTAAACTGCGAAGCCCTATGGGATTTACTTCTGCCCTGATGGATGGTAATGAGCACCTTTGGCAATCAGGGCATGTGTTAACAATTGCCTTGGATTGATCTTTAGTTATTTTAAACATGCAATGTAGCACAGGAGCATTCTGGTGAAAGAATGAGTAGCTGAGTTTTGCCTGCTCAAAAATGCTTGGCAGTGTTATCTGCATTGTCATGGTAAGTGTGTCAGCCTGCTCATTACCTCCAGTCAGAGATCTGGGCAGTGAGGTATGAGAATGGATGTGCAAGACAAAATAAGGGTGCTGTCTCTGAGAAAGAATAAAATTAAATTTTTTAACAACATATATAACTGATAATTAGTAACTGTCTAGAAATTTTCAGGTCTCTCAACGATACCTGTAACATAAGCAGAATCAGTAACCAAATTAAAAGGGCATGTAAACTTAGAAAAAGCTCTAACAACTGCGGCTAATTCAACCATTTGGGGTGAACCATCTACTGTTTGGATGTCCAATTCCCACTCATGTGTTACAGGGTTTTGCCAGATTATAACTGATTTATGGGACCATCCTCATGCATCTGTGAAGACAGTGAGTGCATTAAATGGCTCATCATTTCTTAATGGTTTGGGGATTAAATTAAAGACAGAATGCAATAACTTGTGCTTAGGGTAATGAATTGAAATTTGCCCAGTAAAATTTTCAAGTGTAATTTACAAACATTCTGATTACTGTGGTAGCCAATCCAAATATACTGTAGTTGTGGGCAGGAATACAGTAGAGAAGTCTTTCCCTTTCCTTGGGAAAATAATTGTGATCTGGCTCTGACAATAAGACGAGCCATCATCTCTGGATTTGTTGTTATGGTTTTCCCCACCTGGTGGGGCATGAGAACTCATACTAGAATTAACGAAGGATCAGATATCTTAGGGTCCCCCTGGAAAAATCAAAGCATGGAGTTGAGGTCCCTTCCCCAAAATAGCTAGAAGGAATGGTAAATTTGGATTCATTCTGTGTGCTTGATGGGTTTGAATGGCTTGGGATACTTTTCCCAAGGCATTCCTTTCTTCGTCTATCAACTGCCTGGGTGAATTTAACTCAGAATCTCCCTTTAACAAAACAAACAATGGAACTAAATCTTTGTTAGTGATCCTAAACAGAAGTTTAACCCAGTAAATAGTTTCTAACAGTTTTTGTAAATCATGAAGTGTCACACTGTATTAAGAACAGTGATAGTGATGCTACAGACTCTCAGCTTAGCTGCAAAGAGAGAGCCTATTTTGTTCTTTCAGATCTTCTTTTATAGACAGTTTCAAGAAGGTACAGTGTAGAGGAATGACTAGAGAGCAAAGGTCATATTCCCATGCAGCAGTTAGCTGAGAAAGAGTTAGACAATGGAGTACAGTTGGTGTGAGATGTTGCAAAGTCAGGAAGGCCTTAGTGATAACTGTTAACTGAGAACAGGATGCTGTGATCAGAAGAATGTGAATTCAGCATAGATGAGCAACCACAGGAATGTAGAATTAGGTGGAGTTGACCTTAAATGAAATATCCAATAATGAGCTTTCTTTTGCACTATGTATGAGCCTAATTACTGATGCTATATAAGTGGTTTCAGAATTACTAATAAACGAGACTTGCTGATCATTCATATTGAGTGCTGCATTTTCTCCCGCCGAACTCATCAAATGGCGCCCGAACAGGAACCTTTGAGACTTTTGGGACCCTAGAGACCTTTGGAACCTTTGGAACCTTAAGGACTTTAAAAAGGAGTCGGGGTTGGCCAAGGGAGTCAGCAACAGGGGACGGGTCCTTTGCAGCAAGGACGGCGAAAAGCAACGGCTGTGCTGCATTCCAGGCAACTTGGAGGAGAGTCCTGATCGCACAGTAGGGTTGCCACGCCCAGGCGACCTCAGAGGAGAGTCCTGCCGTAACGTGCTGCCGAAACCTTGTAGGGGCTGAAACAGTGCGCGCTGACGGTAAGATGGAAAGGCAAGCAGCATATGATTTATTTACCTGATTTTTAGAAAAGCGACAGGTTAAAGATTTTGATTTGCGCAAGGAGCTTCCTGGACTTCTTGCTTATGGGTATGCTCAGGGTTGTTTTCAGAATCCCCATACAGTCCATGAATTAAGTGAGTGGCAAAAATTTGGAGATAAATTGTGGGAAGCTGTTTTTAATAATGATAAAACTGCTAAAAAATTAGGAAAACTGTGGTGGACAGTTCATAATGCTCTCTTGCAGTATCAGGCTGAACAGGGAGCTGCCACAAAGGCATCTGCAGCTATGTCGAAAAATAGATTATTAGAGGGAGTTAATGAGTGTCCATTGCCACCCGCCACGAATACAGTAATTTTGACTCCCCCCACGCAGTCACTGACCCCTGCTGCAGCTGCTAATCCTTTTGTGCCGTCTCAAATTCCTTCACCTACTAACCTTGATTCTGGAACAGAGCCTTCGGCACTGTTACCATCCTCCCCTATGGGAAATAAATCTATCCCTGGGGTAGGGCATGAGTTAGGTGAGACTATTGTACGGGAAAGAAGAGAGACATGGGCTACATTAGCACGGAATATTTTGCAAGAGAGAGATCAGGAAAAAGCAGACGCTGTATTGGAAGTAGCATGTCCCATAACCTTTGCACCGATGCAAGGGGGAGGAATACAAGCTCAAATTACAGCTTTAGATTGGAAATGGTTATCACAGTTGCGATCTACAGTCAGTCAGTTTGGAGTGACCAGTGAACCGGTTAGACAGATGATTGATTATTTGTGGGGTACACAGATTTTGTTGCCTGCAGATTGTAGGATTATTATGAAATTGATTCTTAGTCAGCATCAGCAGTTGTTGTTTAATGCACACTGGCAAGCTTATTGTCAAGAAAGTGTAAATGTGCAAAGGCAGGCAGGTGATCCACTGCATGGGCTAACTTTGGAAGAACTTATGGGCTTAGGAGCATATAGTCAAGTGGAAGCACAAGCTATATTGGGACCAGATAAGTTGAGAGAAGGAACACGGTTAGTGCGAGCTGCGTTTGATCAGATTAAAGAGCCAGGAGGTATTCCATCTTATATGGGTATTAAACAGGGGCGAGATGAGCCATTTAGAACATTTATTGATAAAGTAGCTACAGCTATAGAGAGGGCAGGTGTTCCTGAATATATGAGGGGAGCATTATTAAAACAATGTGCATTACAAAATTGTAATCCAGCAACCAGGTCAGTTTTAAATTCCCTAAATGCTAATTGGACTATTGAAAAGGCATTAGAAAGGATGTCTAATATACCGGTGGAGTTACAGGCAATATTAGTCCAGGCAATTAAAGAACTAGGGCAAGAGTTAAAAACGCAAGCTGCATCTACTCAGAGTCAGGTTTTAGCAGCTCTTGCACCCCTACAAGTGGCTACAACTAACCATGGCAGGATTCCAACCTCCCAATTCAAATGTTTTCACTGTGGCAACCTTGGACATATTCGGAAGGAATGTACTGTACCATCTATTTTGTGCAGTCAGTGCTGATCTAATACCCACACTGATAATGTCTGCCACCGGAGATCGGGAAACGGGAAGGTCAGCGTAAGAAGCTGCTACGCCACGACACAAATAGCAGCTGCTGGAACATCAGTGCAACTTCCCTCCAGCCTGCCACAGCAGGGAGCCTCGGCCTGGACCTGGCAGCCTCAGTGACTGTGGATTTATTGACATCACAGCCCTACAAGATTCCCACAGGAATTATTGGACCAGTGATAATAAATGGAAAAGCTGTGGGTGCAATAGCGTTGGGACGTTCATCTGCTAGTCTAATAAGACTGTTTATTTTACCTGGAATAATTGATGTGGACTATTTTAGTGAAATATATATCATTGCATATACACTGGCACCACCAACCAAAATTGATAAAGGACAACAAATTGCACAATTGGTGCCACTAAGCTTTATGTAAATAATGTTTTACAACCACTGCAGGTTCAGTGACCTACAAGTATTATTTATCATTATATGGATTATATTCTTTTTGCTCAGTCACAACCTTTTGCAGATAAACAAGTTAAAGACATTCAAACACAACTACTTCAGAATGGACTGGTTGTTGCACCTGAGAAAATACAGCAGTCATCTCCATGGAAATATCTCGTGTAGACTTTAACTGAGCAGTATGTTGTCCCTCAGAAACTGTCATTAAACATGTTACTTCATACTGTTCATGATGCTCAGCGACTGCTAAGAGATTTACAATGGCTTAAACCTGTCGTGAGTATTCCTAATGAACTTTTACAATCCTTATGACCTTTGTTAAAGGGTACTGATCCTACAGCACCTATACAGGTCACCAGTGAACAACAAGAAGCTCTCAACAAAATAATGGACTGTATCCAGACAGGTGTTGTTCGTAGATGAGATACTTGGACATTAACCTTACTGTATGGTTTGGACCTCAACATCTCATCGGTGCCTTAACGCAGCAATAAAAGAAAATGGGGGAGATATGGGTATTAGAGTGGTTGTTGCGTGTTCACTGATGCTGGAAAGAAATCTCGTACAGTTGCTGCTACATGGCAAAATTCAGAAGGACAATGGAATCTTCATATTATTCCAGCTTGAAAAGGAGGATACATTATAAACTCTGGAATTAGTTGCTGTTGTTTGGGTTTTGGTGCAGTTTAAGGGTCCTGTTAATGTGGTAACTGATTCTTTATATGTTGCAGGAGTGAGTGAACGTATTGAAAATGCAGACATTAAGGAAGTAAAAAACCTTCGTTTATATGAACTGTTTTTGCAGCTTCAAAGAGCAATAAAGTTGAGGACTGTTGCCTTTGCTATTATCCATATTCATAGCCACAAATGGGATGTGGGTTTAAGAGAAGGAAATGCTAAAGCAAACCAATTGGTTTATAAGGATCCAAAAACAAGACTGTGGGGAGGTCCTAGCAAAGTACTCTATTGAGGACGTGGTTATCTTTGTGTGTCTACCCCCACTGGGCCTGTCTGGGTGCCGAGCCGATGGACTAAACCTGCTGATCCCAGTGATTTACCTTCAGTTGATCCAGAAAATTTAGCAGATACTTCTTGCTCTCTACCATCAACACAGAGACGGGATCTGATGAACTCTCACACGTGAATCGTGTGCACAGTACCAAATTGTGAAAGTTATCCTTTTGTATGTTACATTTGTAAAGTGTGTAAGGAAAAGTGGTGGATACATTCTAAGTGGGGTCGGTCCCCAAGAGGGATTTGTACAGAGTGTTACAACTTTGAAAGAAATTTAACTGAGATTGCATTACAGGAAGGTGTGCAAACGAGACAATTTGAAAAAGGATCTGATAGATGGTGGGAGATTTTTGCTTTTGGGATAAATCCAGAAAATTATTGTTATCATCCTAATACCCCTTTACCATATATTATTGAAATAACCATAATACGTTGTCGTAAAACACTTACACAGGTCAGGTGTGATATTCCAGGGGTAAAAAATAAAAATTGGGAGCAATTTTTAAAACGGCAGTCTCGAGAGAAAGGGTCTTTCCCTGAAAGTTATCCCTGCTGCCGAGAAGATGGAACACCCCGTGGTTCGAAGCAACCGAATCAACGGGTGAGGCAGATGGGTAAAAGAAAAGGGAAGCAAGATCTCACATGGGATCCAGCCAAGATGCTGGCTGAACTGCCGCAATCCTTTTAAAGTCCTTAAGGGACTACCTCTGATCAGGTTGTTGTTGTGGTTTATCATGATAAAGGGAAATGAAGGGTTTTTGATTGACATGGATGAGAGACAAAATATGTAGGTAAGATGGGCTAATCAAACTGGACAGGATAATTTTTGCCTTTCAATGGCTACCCCTTCGGATCCTTTTTGAACTTGTTTAGTGGGCGCACCTTTAGACGATTCACTCAATGCCACAATGTTTAAAAACTGGACAAAGAATTGGAAAACACCCAAGGAAGCAAACAAAATATTATGTGAAATTCCATCAGGTAAATTCAGGATCAATATCTGTGACACAGGCTTAATTCAGGCAAATCCCATTGGAGCTCAAAATTGGTACATTGCTACAGGTTTAAATGTTACTGGGTCAGAACCACAAGAGTTAAGACTATTAGGTTCAGCCCCTAGCAATTATTGTTTAACTTTTGTTAATTGGGCTAGGAGCAATCATGCAAAAAAGTCTCATGGGCCAAATGGTACAAATGTTTCTCCACAAAATTTGCTATATTTGCAAAATAATGATGCATACTGTGGCAATTGGTCTCACAAAGTAAATTCTAGCAGTACACCTTTACAATTACCACCTGGTATTTTTCTAATTTGTGGAGATCATGCATGGCAAGGACTGCCAGCAAACATTTATGGAGGGCCTTGTTATTTTGGGAAATTGACATTGTTTGCACCCACTATACAGCAACTATTAGGAGCCAATAGAACCAGGTTACGAATAAAGAGAAGTGTGTTCCAATTGGGACCAGAATGCAAAGATCAGGTTGAGCTTTGGGAACGTCCTACAGTGATTGTGTCATCTATTTTTACACCTGGAGTATCTAGTGCTCAAGACTTAACACAGTTACGACGACTGGCATGTTGGACAGGAAAACAGTTTAATATTACATCAAAAGTTTTGTCTGATTTGCTTTTGGATATGAACAGTGTTAGGCATGCTGTACTGCAGAATAGAGCTGCTATTGATTTTTTGCTATTAGCACAGGGCCATGGCTATGAAGACTTTGATGGGATGTGTTGCATGAATCTTTCTGACCATTCAGTGTCTATTCATGCTCGTCTTCAACAACTATAGAGCAATATGAAAAAATTAACCATGGACACGAATCCATTAGAAGAATGGTTTCAATCCCTAGGTCTCACAGGATGGTTAAAAAATTTAGCACAAATGGCAATTGTTATTATATTGATCATTGTGATTGTGTTACTGTTTATTCCTTGCATACTGCAGTGCTTGCAAAATATAGTAAAGAAAGCTACTTCTACAGTTTTGTTACTACAAAAAGAAAACGGGAACTGTAGAGGAATGACTAGAGAGCAAAGGTCATATTCCCATGCAGCAGTTAGCTGGGAAAGAGTTAGACAATGGAGTACAGTTGGTGTGAGATGTTGCAAAGTCAGGAAGGCCTTAGTGATAACTGTTAACTGAGAACAGGATGCTGTGATCAGAAGAATGTGAATTCAGCATAGATGAGCGATCACAAGAATGTAGAATTAGGTGGAGTTGACCTTAAATGAAATATCCAATAATGAGCTTTCTTTTGCACTATGTATGAGCCTAATTACTGATGCTATATAAGTGGTTTTAGAATTACTAATAAACGAGACTTGCTGATCATTCATATTGAGTGCTGCATTTTCTCCCACCGAACTCATCAGTACAGAAAGGTAAAACTCTCATTGGTCATCAAACTAACACATCACCATCATTGGACCATTAGGAACAACACCCCTTGGCCGTTTCTTGCAAGTAAACAACAAGGAGAAAAACAACACCTCCAAAAGTTGTTTTCCTTCTCTAAGGACTGTTTGGATTCATCCTTATGATTTGTCAGGTCACTCATAAATTTCTCACACTTTCTCAGGTCAGTTTGAGAATTTTATGTACTTGACTTTCCCACAGGCTAAAGCTAGCGCCTGAAGCCTAAAAATCTCTTATTTGACTGCTGTCAGTTCCCACAGGGGAGTCTCTGGTTTCTCATTTAGTTGCAATGGCTGTGCTATCTCACAAATGGTCTCGTGTTGGTGATATGGCATTCAGGTCCCATGAATTTGATCAGCTGCACACTCCTCAGGCTGATGCTGTTACCTCCAATTCTGGATATTTTCCCTGGAGCAGGTGTAAGAGTCCAATCAGGAGGCCACTTGGACTGTGAGATGACTGTCATGTCTGTAACTCTGTCAATGAATCCTGAGAGAACAATTTTTTTGGTGTTAAATTCTAGTGTGCAGATTAGTTGAGGCCGGCTTATTACCTTAATACACATTACCAAGGACTCTGATGTGTTGCTAGAGTCCCGTTTGGGGAGCACAATTGTCTGAGCAATTACCAGTCCCTGAGGGATAAAGCAAGGTGGGTCAGGACACATAGACAGTGCAGTGATTTTGTCTTGGCATGTTACTGATAACACAGAGGGTAACACAAAAAATCCCTCAGTTCTTGATCTACAATCACCCAAAATTAACAGTTCATGGGGCTGATCTTCAGGCCCAAGTTGGCCTGTAGATATGGTATGTGTAAAATAATCAGTCAGTGTTACTGGTTTGGCACTTGCCAGTTCCTTGGCACCTTGGGGGCAAGGCTGCTGGTAGCCCTGAGATGAGATATTGAAATTCTGAGTTACCCAGCCTCCGGTGGTCATGGGCATGTGTGGCTGAGGTATTTGTGTGATAGTGCAGGGCTGTCCCATGCTACACAGTTTCCTGAGGCCAACTTGCTATAACCACCCACACTAGTCCAGATTTTCTTCCATGGATTGATGGAATTGCTGCATCCAGAAAAGCTTAAGTCCTCTTCTGGGGGGGGGGGGGGGGCACAAGAACAATGCCTTTGTTGCTGGACGGGTGGCAGCAGTGTTTGGTCTCCAGTACCAGCACCAGCTGCACAGGCATCGCCATGTTGGAGAGTGGTGTTTCCAGGATGATGGTGGGCATGGTTCTGGTCCCCCCCATGAGGGGTGTGGCTCGAGGCTGAGGGGGTGTGGTCTGGAGAAGGGGTGGTGGGGCCTGGGGCAAGAAGGGTGGAGCCAGGGGAAGGAAACTTGAGATAGCATGGTTCAGGCAGGTTGCAAGGCAGCAGGAGGGTCATTAGCAGGTAGTACTTTGGGTGAAGAGGTAGGAGGATGGGTCTTTGGAGGTGCTGGGAGTGTGGAGGCAGAACGGTCCCAGATGGTATGGCCATTGCCATCTTGGGCCCCTTGTGGAGTTGGAGGTAGACGCAGGGTGGAGGAGTAACAGGGTGAACTGATGTTTCCTCCAAGTGCGCCAGCAATATTGGCCCCGTATCCCACTCCAGGGTTGTCCAAAGGGCAAGAAGGGAGGGAACACAAAAGGACAGGAGTTGCAAATTGCATGGGCTCCCGCGTCTGTGACAGGCTTTGCTCTTGTGGTTGATCCCCAGGGTTTGGATTGTTGAAAGCAGTCCGAGGCTGGGGGGTGAGGTAGGACTTGTATTTTCATCGATTGTCATCTTTGCCTTTAAGAGTCTTGAGAATCACATGAAAGGCAAGCAAGGATCTCTCCTAGTTCTTAAATCATACAGCCTAATTCCCACTGACTCCCAAAATTCCACAGAAAAGTTATCACAGTCTGAGTGGTCTCCTGTGACACCACATGAAGTGGCTCCAGCCAGCACTGAGGTGGCTGGGGCTGTGGCGGCACGAAAACTGTGCAAGACCCATTTTATCAGGATTGTCAGCTCACACTTTCCAACTTCCTTCCCATGGTCTGATAAAAGTAATTTGCGCCATCCATATACATCCCTCTCTAATGTGGAAAATCTTAAACCCATCTTGCAAGACAGCAAAACTTGGATGGGGTGGGATATGACCCCCTTGTTGGGCTATGAGTGATGGGAGAAGTTTTCCCTCTCTCCACTCACCTGCATTCCTAGCAGGCATCCTCCAAGATGGCTGGTTATCTTCCGATGGCTGTCTGTTGCCGAAAAGTGTCACGCCTGACGAAATAATCCACAGTTGAGAGAAGAGTCCTACTGGTTTGGCGAAGACCCAGCCAAACCTTTCCCAGTGTGGGAGTCCCTGTTTGGGTGCCACTTGTCACAGTCAGCTCACTGTGACTCCGAGTCCAGACTGGCTGGGTGAGCATGGCAAAATAGAGAGACGGGAGTGATGGAGTTGCCTGAAATACTTTAATGATGGTAAAATAACAAACTGCAGAAACCGCATCTTCTGGAGGCAAGCTCCAAAGACCAAGGGACATATATATATAGGGATACCAGAGGGCAGGGGTCCAACTGTGAATGCAGACCAGGAAAATGACCTTATATGTGACAGGTCCCAGACCAAATGGGAACCAGAACCAGAAACATGGCCTACTATGGGATGATCCAATTAGCATGCTAATTTTTATCTTTTCAGTATCCTATGTCCCATGGTCTCAGGTTTATGCCTTCTGCACAAGCCACTGTCCGTCCCAGTCGGTTCAATTCCCATATACAGTTTTCTCAAATATTCCTTTGAATATCTGAGAAAAATGTTGAGGAAAAAGTTGAAGAAAAAATTACTGTTTAAATAGTGAATTTGTTAGGACTTCGAATATTTGAAGAAGTATAATTTGAAATTGCTTTAGAGCTCTTAACAATGTTGTCCTTCTGTACATTTTGTGTGTAAAATAAGTCCAAAATGTATCAACTGATCCTTAAAAATGTTATCATACATGTACAGAAAGATACACACACTGAAATTTCAGAAGCATCTCTACCTCATCTATTTCCCAAATGTCAAGTGCTTAATTAGAATATTCTTTTAGGAACATTTCTACTATATATTTACTGCATATCCAGTGTCTTTAAGAGGAAAAAATAAGACTCATATTGTGTGAGATTTCAGAAGACTTTGCTTTGTGCAGTGTCAGGGGGGAGTAAATCCTTAGACAGTATGTTGCTACCACTAAAAATTATATGAAAGCAGATTCTGTATGTTGTAATCCAGAAAGGGGCTCAGGCTGAGCCAAGAGGTACTTAGCTTTCTTCATCTCTTGCTAAAGGAACTGTGTTCTGTCAAGCTAGGTAAGAAATTGGCAGCTTTGCATATGTTCTTCATCAGATGATGAAATAATAGACATGTTTCCTGATATCTCACAGCATATCCTATTTCCCAGTCTTGATAGTGGCTCCCAGCAATTTCCACAGGCAATATTTGATGCTGCTGGAGTGATTATGCATATCTACTTGCAGACTGTCCATACAGTAGAACTAGTTGCCTAATTATTACAGTTTTCAGTATTTGTTCCTGAAAATCAAAGATTACAGAAAAAAATTTAGGATTTTATAACGGTACAGGCTTTGAGTAAATACAAAAATGATTTATGAACAAAAGAAATAAAGTTAGTCCAAAGATTTTCCTCGGTATTTAATTAATTTACTTCCTAATAAAAAAAAATTCACAGACTATTAATAGAATGTTTTGGGTTGGAAGGGATACACAAAGTTTATCAAGTCCAACTTTAAAGTGAATGGCTCCTATGGGGATTGAACTCACAACCTTGGTGTTATTAGGACCATGCTCTGACCAATTGAGCTCATCTCAGGGTCACGATATATGACATACTAGTGACAATTTCTTTATTATTGTATTTCACAAACTTTTCTAAAGATTGATAGATGCTATTTCAAGTCTAACAACTATATAATAAATATGTAAATATGCTTTTATATATTCTCTATATTAAAGGGCATCCAACCAAAACTAAAACAATGATGTACACATAAGAGCATAACTATGCCGTAAATATCTCCAAGATACATTTTGGAGATACAAGCTAGTAACCTTTCACATTTCCCCATTTCATCTGTACTTTGTCCTCTCATCTGCCCCTACTGGGACCAGTATTCATATTCCAAACCTTGGGGCAGCTGTTAGACAGTTCCCATTATTATAATTTTAAATTCAAAAGGCAACTTTCCATAAAACATGCCATGTATTTTAGAATTCTTATGTGAAGGGAGTGATGGTTTGAAGGCACAGTTTTGTAAGAAATCCTTAGCTCTCCCTCCCTCTCCAGTGACTAATTCTTTCCTCTCCAAATGCCAGATTTGTCATATGAGCAGAGCATATGACTGGGTGGACAGAGAAAAAGTCATGTGTGCATGCTTAACTTTGGTGATGAACATTATAAAATTGCTAGATTTTATTGATATATTGATATTTTATTGATTTATAGATTTTATTTTATAGCAATAGATTGCTATCTATTTGCAAGGGCTTTTTATGCCAGTCCTGACAGAAAGATTTTGAAACTGTGAAAAAGGAGAAAGGTTTGGTTTAATAAGCTTTTTATGATTCATGAGAAAGCTCATGAGAGAATAAAAATGAAACTCAACACACTTGCCATATTTGACATTGAATTCTGTTTAAAATTTTCAGTCAGGCAAATATTTCATACCAATGTAGTCTATCTGAAAACCCTGAAAGTAATTAATCTTGCTGAAAGGAAAATCTTAATAGTTGTCATATCAAGCTCCCATCATAAACCATATCACACTATATTAGGAACAGTGAGGCAGTATGACACTGACTCCCTTAGCTTCATTGTCCAAGAGAGTGAAGTTTATTATTCTTAATCTTCTTTTATACACATGTTCGAGAAGGTCCGAGAGGTAAAACTCTTATTGGTCATTAAAGCAACACATCACCAGCATTGGTTAAGTGGAACACCACCCCTTGACTGTTTTCCTAAACAACTGCAAAGATTGCTGTCCTTTACCAAGGACTGTTTGGATTCTTTCTTATGCTTTCTCAGGCCAGAATGAGAAGCCTGTGTGACTTAGTTTCACACAGGCTCTGTTCCCTCACTTTTTGCATTTAGCATCCACAGAACCAGAGAATGGCTTGGGTTGAAATGGCCCTTAAATATCATCTAGTTCCATCACCTCTGTTATGGTGTTTAGTATATAGGGTTCTGTATCTAATCAACTAGACATAGAGTGAGTAGATTGGCAACCTTCAGGAATCAGAGATAAAGGATATGAGACATGTCAAAGTATGTGACAGCATGAGTAGCTAAAAGTACACAAGACTTTGGGGAGTTTGGCACATCATGTTGCCAGCTCTTCTTTGATGTTATCAAAGCCACACTGCTAGTTTTTGTACACTCGGAAAATGGAGCTAGTAGCTAAACTTTATCTTTAGAAACAGCTGTTTGAAAAAAGAGTTATTATTAACTAAAAGATGGGCAGGCAACTCAGAAATACCAGAGAAAGATGACATAATTCATGCCTCTTGCAAACATTTCATTCTTTATTTAAACAAAGGACAGCACCTTCAAACTATACACTTCACCACTAGATTGGCAGCTGTGAAATAGAAAAATATTTTTATATTCTCAATTACTATTTATTTTGTATTCAGTATTTTTCTCTGTATTTGGATGTTGAACTGTTCTTTGTCAGTTGTACAGTATGTACAATTTTCCCCCTTTGCTCTGAACCATTCATAATTCATTGCCTGGATTTGACTAACTATCTCTCATGAATTTACAGAGAAGTGAAATTTCTTATACTCTAGTGGCTCCTTGTGGAGTTGCCTTTTTTAGAGTAAACTGCACATGATTCACTGTTTGTTCAAGGGGTTTCTCTTCTTCATTTTCTATAATGTATATATAGGTTTTGATTCTTAAGTAAATAGCTAGGAAAAATCAACCAGATATTTGAAGACAGAAGTTCTTTATAAAGTAGTTCAGCAGTTTCAGAAATCATATCTATTTTCAAACTGATTTGTTAGTTATTTTTTTGCCTGACTTTTTATTCATTGTGTGAATGAATACTTGCATAAATAAAATCTTTCAAAATTTAAATGACAGATGTGCAAGGCAGTTATACTTATTGACCTAGCCTGAATAACATGAATACAGTAGAGCTACTTACCAAAGTTGCATGACTATCTCTTTGCAACTCTGCTGCTTTATTTCTATCAGTATATCCCCATCGTCTTTTGCCTGTTTCTGCATTATACATGACAAAATGAAAATATTCTTTCATAGAATAAGAAGCAAACCTTTCAGAAATTGATAATTAATCTTTTGGACTGTTAAATCAATATGCAAAACTTAAAACCGGGAAATGGTTGAAAGTATGCATTGAAATATTTGGGCTCCAGAGTAGCCTGTACAATCATTACATTTGTCTACTGAAGTTTCAGAAAAGACACTCCACTTCATTGTACTCAAAGGCACAAATATTTATTTGTGTGCAGAGTTCCAGCTCCTGTAGAACACCCATGAAAAAGATTCCACAGGTGATGTAGACCATTATGGCTGCTCTTACCAACCTCAGGAAGGATTGGCATATGGACAGATTAGGGACAAAAATTTTGCTGTCCAAATGGTTCTCTGGATTAAGGAATCAAATGAAGCTGAGATAATAGATCTGGGCTGGTAATTGTATTTTGCAGATTTGTGCTGTTGGGTAGTGAGTCAAGGAACACAAGCTGGGAACTGGGCACTGCTGTTCTCATAAAGATAATTGGCTAATTGAAAATAGTTCATGTAGATGAAAAAAAAACTCCAACTTGTTCCATTAATTCACAAAAGTGTTTTGGCTGAGGCAGAGGATCGTTAGCAAGTTACCAGGAAAAGGGGATGATATTTTACTGAGGCAGTTGGATGCCACCCCAATTAAGTGATTTCCTTTTGTTCTTGTTCCAAAATTTCCAGACTGAAAATTAACAAGCTATTAAAAAAACAGAAGCAAAACTTCTTATAGATATTAAATAACTGTACTTCTTATTTCTGGGATGATAGAAAAGATCATGGTCATATGATGCATCTGATGGCAATAGATCATTTGTAACTGTAGCTGATGTGGGGGCTATACTGTAAACTGAAGTAGTTTTATTTATCACAAATTGCTCTTAAAAGTCACAATTAAAAATCTCAAATTAGTGCTCTTTAAGTTAATAATAATTTTTGTGTTAATTATAATTTTTGATCTTGTTTTCTATTAAATATACAATCAAGGCCCTCCCAGCATATAGGTGCTGAGGAAATTGAGATCCACATCTGAAGCACGAGGACACTGTAGTGATGAGTACTACTGAGCTGTAATTAATGAAAATATTAATTCAGTCTTCAAATTAGGATTTAAATGGGGTGATGACAACATAGAAAACATATTCATTAATTAATTTTATTACTTTGTGTACTGAGTGACATGGAGATGTCACAAAAAAGTATATTAATTCATTGTGCATTTTTTCATAACATATGTGGAAAAGAAACCAAAGTTGTACATAGAAATTTTAATTCTGATGTTTCCTGACTGCTAGCAATTGTCTTTGCAATCTTCAGTCTTCACACACACACACATAAACACCCAGAGTAGCAACGAGAATTTCCAGTGAGTATTTGTTGCACATGCTCAGTTTGAGGTCTGAGCATCATCTGGAAGCAGCAGAAGATAAGGTGAGTTTATTCTTCTGTCTATGGACTTCAACTTTGTTTAAAGCCTCAAGGGAAAAAGAAGAGATAATGTTGTGATTTTCTGTTCTTTAAGTTGTAATAAATTCAACAACACTAGTGAGGCTACTGTGAATATTAATGCAAAGCACATAAGGTGAATTTACTTAGAATTAATAGAGTTTTAAAAATTGAAATTAGAACTGTCATGTAGACATTTTTGTTTCTTCCATTAATATGTCACATTTTTGGTATTGTATCAGAGTGGCAAATTACCTAAAATATCTTGCTTTTAAATCAATTAGGTTGGAAAATACTTCTGAGATCATCAAGTTCAGCTTATTACCAAACACCACCATGTCAACTAGACCATGGAAAGAAGTACCACATCCAGTCTTTTCTTAAACACCTTCAGGGACTGTGAAGGTAAGATTAGTAGGAGAAGATCCAGCTAAAAGATAACCCCTTGTAAAGTCTAGGATTGTTTACTTGATAATGTGGCCTGTTACAGCTTTGTCAAAGCATGAGATCAGATCCTAACGGTAAAGTGTGCCTATATTTTCTTAGTAAAGCATTTTGTCTGTGAGGAATGGTTGTGGGAACTGGCAATAGTCAAATAAGAGATTTTTAGGCTTCAGGCATTAGCTTGAGCCTGTGTGAAACCAAGTCACATAGTTTTCTCAAACTGGCCTGAGAAATCAAAAGAAGGAATCAAAACAGTCCTTGGAGAGGGAAAACAACCTTTGTAGGTGTTGTTTGTCGCCTTGTTTTCTTGTTTTCTTTTCTTGTTTTCTGCAAGAAAAGGTCAAGGAGTGATGTTCCCAGCTGTCCAATGATGGTGATGTGTTGGTTTAATGACCAATGAGAGTTTTACCTTTCCAGACCTTCTTGGAACTGTCTATAAAAGATGATCTGGAATACTAAACCTTGCTCTCTTGTGCAACCCAGATAAAGATTCTGTGCTGTGCTTCCACTGTTCCTAATATATTGTGACAGATGGTGGGCCAGCCAACAGTGCATCCATCCTTCCTTGAAGGGAAGAAACTATTTAGGATACAGTTTGCCACTCTCCTTAGGGGAGAAACCTTAGCTGGCCACCTTCACAGGTGTGGTGAAGCAAAAAGCCACCTGTCCAGCATCCTTTGCAGTTCATGTTAGTTCTGCGTTGCTTATTGCTTGTTCCCTTTAACACACCCTGACCTGCAGGAGATAAAAGGTCAGATTTCTGTAAGCCCAGTAGCATTAGTACAGAGATTTCTTGGGGCAGAGAGCTGAATTAAAGTCTCCGAAGAGATCAGATATGAAGCTCCATCTCCCTTTCTTCCACACCACTGAGAGCTGAATTTCACTGAGCATTTTTAAAGGCTCAATTCACTATAGCAGCTGAGAGGTGCGGGATCTCGGCACTCCACCACCACCCCAGCTGGATATATTTATCTACTGCAAATATAATATTAGCATATTGCAAAATTTACCCCAAAACCTGCTGACTGTTAAAGTTGCTACTGATAACCTCTGTTCTTTCTACAGAGGAGAATGACGAGGAGAATGTTCTTTCAACTGAGGAGAATGACATCTGCAAATCAAAGTGCCCATTCATAAATACCTTATTAGGAATATGGTGCTGACTTTTTGTCATACATTCTATTAATCACAAGAAAAACAGAGGAGTAATTAAATTTGTTTTTCTAATTACAACAAGATAAAAAGTGCTTTAGAGATTAACTGTAAACTTGTTCTTGTTAGTACCCAAATATGATCAATAATTCATCTCTATTTCTTCCTGTTATTGTTTATTATAATTCCTGATTTGTTATTAATCACAAACTAATGGACACACCAAATGAAATTATGGACTCCAGTATTTTTCCCTGGGAGATGCACATAATTTCATTTAGATGCCACAGGATGGCTCCTACACTGTCTATTCAGGCAACAGAAGCAAAGCCACACAATGTGACATCAGGCTTCAAGCTACTCTGTAAACACTTTTTGTCCATATAAACTGTAATGTATGCTCATCAAAAGGGTTTCTAAAGAAATTTTAATCTCTAATAAAAATTACATGGACCTTTTATTTTGGAAGTGAATAAAGTTGCCCAAAAATTTTTGAATATGTGACAGGTTTATACCCTGTAATTAAAATAGTTAACTTTCAAACATCAGCTATACAATTTTGCTAATTGATTTTATTGTCTTCTCTGATGTTTGGTTTAGCAGCTGTTTTTTTGGTACTGACCTTTAAATCTCTCCCCTTAGTCAACTGGAGTATTCTTTTCTGTCTCATTCTTTCTCACACCTTCCTTTTTCTGCATTTCTTTGTGAGATTCTTTGTGTCATTTGAGATAATTCCAGGAAGAATCACATGGTATGGGATTTCATTGTAAAGGAAAGAAAGCCAAAGCTGCTTGAAACGAAAGAGGCAATTCCACAGAGAATGGTTAAGCCATGCTACCAATATGCTGCTGTTAAAAAACTTGTATATGATTCATTGGTTTATTTTTATTACATAACTGAAAGTGATGTATTTACAACTTTAAATTAATCAATAGTAAAAAATGAAGTAAGCTTTCCAAGCAGTGCCTTTCATTTCAGTTTCACTTCTTAGTCAAACCAGGAGGCTTTTTCTGACGTTTCTCAAGGCTGATTAACTGTATATGGGATTGTCTTTCTTGCATGACTTACCTTTTTCAGTACTGACAGAAATTTAGGTGAGCATTAAGGCATATTATCTAACTGATGCTGGAACCAAAACATCTGTAACATCTGCCATTTGGGCACCATGGCAGGTGGAGGTGGCTCCCTTAGCGACCAGGAGCTATACCTTCCCATCTTTTGTTCTGTGTCATACAAACTTCATTTTTCTTTGCTTCAAATACTCTAACCAACTCATGCTAAGTAGTAGAGACAGGAGATTACAGAAGATCAATTCAGTGACAGAAGGATTTGAACATTTCTTGGAATATGAGAGACTGATATCTGAGGCTCCGATTCACTGCAGCCACAGCCATAGCCCAGGAGTACTCTCAAGCTGACCCACATCACTGTGAAGTCCTGTGAAAATAAAGCTTTCATTCTATCAGAGAATTAACAAATGCCAGGAGCTTTGAATTTGAGGAAAATACAGTAAAGGCCTTCTCTCTATTTCTTCTGTTCTGTTAAAAGGGAACATAGTGTGAAATGTAGTGAGCAGAAGCACTGTGGAGAATCTTCTACTCGGTGGCAACAGTGCCAGAACAGAATTTCAGTGCTTGCAGACTGCCTGTTACCTAGCAGTGTTCAGCCACTGGTGTAACAGGGACAATTTTGAAGAACTTGGCTTATTTTCATTGTAGTGATGTCAGTGTCTTCAAAACATATTGCCTCCATAGGGAGCAGAACTGGATATTTTGGTAAAGGAATAGCACTTGATTCTCCAAAGTGTCATAGTCTGCACTGAAGTATCAGTTAAGGAATTGATCTTAAGTGAGTGCCAATAATTAAATGTTAAACAGTACTGCTATTTCTACATAACAAAAAATATTTCAGCTTGTTTGTTTTCTGTAGGTAGTTTTTGTGTCCTCTCAAATAAAATTAATGCACAAGAACAAACAAACTACTGATGGCCCAAAGGATTCTATTCTAAATAAAATGTGGACTATTCACATTTAGTGATACAAACAATAAATTACTGTTGCATAAGGCTGGCATTGTATAAGCAAGTTTCTAGGCTAATAAAAATATTCTAAGGCAAGAAAGTGAATGAACTAGAATATGTTTTTTAGAAAAATGCCTTTTCTTTTTACTCATATGAAACACAGACACAGATACACAAAAATGTCCTTTAAAATAATTTGCCTAAAAATGAAATTCTGATTTCTTAGATGTTATTTTGTCTTTTTCAAAACTGAGTATCTTCACTATATAAAAATGAGAGAGAAATGGTTTTAATTGGGTGTGATTGAGATATATGGAAAAAAAATTAAAATTATGTTTTCTGAAAAACATAATTGAAAAGAATATTTAATGTATATAATTTTTTAATGTATTTCATTTTCAGCTTGTTTAAAATGAGCCAGTAAGTTTTTTGGAAAATGTATACAGACATGCTATATGAATTAAGTATTTTTAGAGTTTTGACTGAGATTATTATTACATTTCTGTTATTAAAAGGCATATGTCAACAGTATTTTCATGTTCATGCAATGGTCGATATTGTCTCACAAAGCACTGCCATTCCACTTCTTCACAGTCCAAACACACTTGCAGTCAAGCAAAAGCCATTGTGAACCACTACCTTCAAGATTCCTGAAGCAGAGTTAGATGGTCAGTCTTCACCTTACAGTGCTGCCTTGTGATTTTATGTGCAAGACTTGTATGTGCCAATCAGCCTCTTTAATACATGCATACATCACATCTATACATATACACACACATTATATATATAATACATCACATATATCACATTTAATTTGGTGCTTCATCTATGCAGGGTAAACTGTTTGTGCTTTATTGACCTTATGATCAGATATAATTCCACAGAAAAACACAACTGAGAAGAATGTTGACTCTAGTTTTACTTGATTCAATTTAATTTCCACAAAGCAACATTTACAAAAAAGAAAATAACATTGGAACTGTCTAGATTAAAACTGAAAACAGTTGATTGTTCAGATGTTTACCTTGAAGGAAATTATCGTGTTCTCCTCACAAACTCTTCTAGTGCAGGGCCATTGGTAGCATCTAGCCAGTGTTGGCACATTGAATTGATTATACAATAAAAACTCTATTAAAATAGCAATCTTCCAATCTTAATAATGCAATATCTTCTCTTTCACATGCTTTCTCATAATTCATTTTATGCTTCCAAGCATAATTTTTGTTGGGGGTGCAAGTGCAAAATGGGCAGGGAAGTTAAGGCCTGAAAGTGTCCCTGTGGCCCTGGCAGAGAAACGTGTTAGACACAAGGCTAGGTCCCACAGAATGTGGCAATCAGCTTCTGAGCCAACCTCTGACCCCACCTTAGCCTCAAGAGAGGTTGACCAGATATTTAGGACTTCATACTCAGGGTTTTTTTCTTCTCGCTGTCCCTTGCATTTCAAGCCACTCTATGATTCTCTGTGAAAAAGTGAAGAAATTTGTCGGCTCTTCTATAGCTTTTCCTCAAATTTCCTACAATGTTTTTTTTCCTTATATATAACTTACCCATATATTTTATGTCTGACATTACATCTGTTTCATACTTATTCTCTACTTTCTTATAGATAAGAGCCTGTGACAGGTTAGACCATTGCTCAAAATGTAATTTTGTATTATTTTCTAATGTCTCACCTGTGGTTTTTGAGAGAATGTTTATTCACCTGAAACAAAAATTGCAAGGATTGTATGTTTCTAGTGTTAAAATTTTACCAAAGAGACATTTGCCAACAATCATTTTGTTACATTAATTCCCAAGCATGGAAGATACTGTCTAAGCACTTGACCTCAGTATAAAAAAGTGCACAGGCTTCTGTAGTGGTTCATAAGCAAACAGATAATACATTTCATTCTTTGATGTGCTTGGGCTTACAGCTGAGTGAAGAGACATTAAGCAAAGCTAGAATAGCAACATGAGACGCACTAGCTGGATAGAGAGGATATCCATAGATATCTAATTAAAATATCCCACTGTAGCTCTAGGTCCCTTGACTATTTACTCTTAAGTCTCCCAGTGCAAAGAAAATTATTCATGCAAAAGACACAGACAAATTCCAAATAAGTACAAAAGCAGCTGCTGTTAAGTAGTTAATCTAGACTTATACTAGCCTTTAAACTCCTTCACAGCATATCATGAAAGGAACAAAACATTTCATCTCTCAGAGGCAGCAACTGAGACTGTGATGTTATCTTACGGTATGGCTTTGAACTGTGACATTTATTCTGACTTCCACCCTCATTCCTATTCCTAGCTTCATGCTGAAAGAGAATTTTATTCATATTTGCTGATATTCTTTTGTAACTTTTATTCAACCTTTACCTTGAGGCTTTCTTTTTCCCCTTAGGAAAGTTTTTTTAAAAAAATTTGATCAATTGAATTTCATGATCACTTTTGAAAGCAAAGAACATTTTATGATAGCTTTATATCTGCAACAAAGAGTATGTGTTAACAGAAGGGATCCCACTGAGGGAGATTCAAATATTTTAAGAATTATCAATTTGACTGATAGTGTCAATATGGAATCATTTGAAGACATGAACATCTGAGGTGTTATTCTAGCCCATCTAAATGCAAAGTTTTTCTAACAGTTTTAATGGAGCCCAGATTCTGCCTCTTCATTTTACTTACCTCACTGAAAAGATAACCAAGCAATAAATAAAAATGTGGGTAACAACTCCTCCTTTTTTTTCTTTTTTCAACATAATAACTGAGCAGGGAATTATCAGGTGGGGAACAAAACAGAAATTGGTGACAAGACAAAACCATCCAGTGACTATGAACATGGTCTGATTGACAAACAGAGATTATTCAAGCTTCTGAGACTTCCAAAAGGGAAGCACTACACCATACATGTGTACCAGGCTTGCAGAGCAAATCTTTGAACCTATGCAGAAGAGAAACCTCTGAGCAGAAAAGGCACAGTTCAGAAGATGCTGAAGAGGTATATTTTAGAAATGCTACTTTATAAAAATGAAGTAGCAAGAGAAAAACATAAATCTATTTACTGAGAAAAAATACAGGGGTTTAGATAAAAGGTCATGTCCCCTCAGCTCTCCTTTGTCCTAAAGCAGACATAGCTGTTACTACTTGTCTTTGAAGAACCCAATTATTTTCTCCATTTTCCCCTTCTTCCTTTTCTGTCATGTTCCTAATAATTGCTTCCTGTATTTTCACATGAATAGGAGTCTGTGAAGTAAAAACCTTAAGACCTATCATGCTCCTTCTCCTTCCCAAAAGAATGGATTCTTCTCCTCTGCCATTGAAAAAGGGAGTGAAGGAGCCAAAGTAGAAGCAGAGAGCTAAAAAAAGAATGTGGAAGTTCCTCTAGTCGTATAGTATTCACAGACAATTGTTAGGTCCTCACTGAGTTGTAGCTGGCCGAACAGTGCAGTATCTAATGCCTAGATTAAAGTCTCTCCTTTGTTCTATATAATTCAAAGGTCTCAAGCTAATAAGTAAAAAACCCCTACCTATATTTAATGAAAGGAAATTATTGAAATAATTCCAAGATAGAGAACCTGTAAGATCAGACTGAAAATTAAGAAAAATTTATTTTTATTTAGTTTGTACTTTCTGAGCCGTCCACTTATCACAATAAATACAACAGTAATTTTGAAGCCACTAATTATCCAACTTCTGAATCTTTCAGGAAGTTTCTATGGCAACATCACACCAGTCCATCAAAACAGTTAGCATAAACTTTGTTTTTTAACTGACTCAGCATCTCGTGGCAACCAGCCTATTGGTGAAAAGCACGGGGCCTGTTACTGCTCTGATTAGTGTTCTGAAGCCTTTTGCTCAGTTTGATGTTTCTGCATTATTCTACTATTTATTGAAAAATTTTACTAGAAAAATACTTATTTTTAATATAGGGTTTCTTTACGTTACAGATTGCTGTGGGGTTTATCTAAAAAATGGATGGAAAGTAGTATGTTTCAGTTAAGGAGCCTTGTTGCATAATCAAGAAAGGGAAAAATTCTGCAAACAGCAATGTGTAGCTTTTCATTTTCTTTAGAGAATGCTGATCTATGCCAGCTTTTCCACTAGCACAGATTAGTCTGTTCTTCCTAGGTTCACTGTATCTGTCACACTGATCCTCCTGCTCCTTTCTCTTCCACACCTATGCCAACCATCCTTATGAGAGGACAATCTTGAGACAGGTGCCTTCCCCACCACAGGCATGCACATGGTTGGAGGCAAGAACAATATGAAAGGTTGGGTATGGAGCAGAGCTCCCAGCTGTGAGACTCTCTCCATGTCAATAGCAGAATTTGTTCTGCAGTGACTATAATTTTAGTCATCTATATTAAAACACATCTAAAAATTACAAGAAGCTATAGTGGTCTTTTTTATATAAAAGGATAAATAGAGCATTTTATTAACACTTTATGCAGCAACAAAAGTGACACAGTCCACATCTTTTTCATTAAACACAGCAAAAGCTATGGTCACGTTTTACATCACTTTGAGGCACAAAGCAAAATACTTCTTTTCTTAAAGTCAAGGTATGATTTGCATTAAAAAAAGGAGAAAAAACAATCCTCAAGTTGTATATTGCGGTAGCAGGGTTTCCAATCACTAGCACAGTACAATGAACAGACCAAGAATCCAGAATGGATTATTACATACAATAATAATCATTTGATTGAATTAAGAAATGGATCATTGTTGTCATTTTAGAATATTAAGAAGTGGTCTGGTGTTGTGAACTTCAGTTGATTCAGTTTGGTTCAATCCCAACAACCCCAAGTATATACAACAAGCTAAATGAAGGTTAATATATCATCTAGAAGATTATGCACTTCATAATGCATTGCACTTATTGCTTGGTACACTAATGTTGCAGTCGCTGTTGAGTTATGCTAAAAAGACAAGCATAATGCTTGTTGGCTTCTTTCAACCCAACACTAGTTATTTACCACTTTGGTTTATTGTGAGCTTTTATGTTACTCATATTCAGTGTCCATTTTTAGGTTTGATTGAAAGACAAATACATCTTTTATTTCAGGGATTTCTAAAATAACAACAATTACTATAATTACAGTATCTTCAATAAACATATCTATGTATACAACTGTGGCATGATGTGTAAAAATATGAAAGCTATTAAGGGAAGGATAAGGGTTAAATTATTCTGTTTCTTCTATTGGTTTCAAAATATTCTGTAAAACAAATGCATCCTTTTTCATAGGGCTACTAGCTGATAGTAAACTTCTCTTTGGAATTTTGTAAAAGACTATATTTTTCTATGTTATATTGGTTTTTTTTTCCTCTTTCTAAAATCACCAGTACAAATTCAGAAAATACTGTAAATAATAGAATAATAAAGCTTGTTTTTTTGATAAAGGGATTTTCCAGGTTGTCTGAAAAGTCAGACTTAGTATTTTATATTGTTTTTATATTAGTTGATAAATGCAGGGAAGAACATGACAATGTCTATAATTTCATGAGATTCTGTAAAGAATAGAAATAAGAATTTGTGCCCAAACATTCAGTATAAAACTCCTAAATAATTCATTCCTTTATCACAGAGTAGCCTGCAGCATGTTATCACAATAAACATACAATATGCCCTATTTGTTCTTTAGGCTTGATACAATTACTATTAAAGGAACTGGATCAATCCTCATAAATGCCTAGGACTCAACTTTTCTTCTTTAAGAAAGTTCTTGTCCTAGACTAAACACACAACTCCTACTTCGCACTGAGTAAATGTGTGTCCTTAACACAATCTCTTTCAATACAGTGTAACAAATATATAAGTGCATTTTTAATGATCAAGTAATTTTGGCTTTCGAAAAAGAGCATTAGATGTGCCAGCTTGGTTGCTTAATTGTGCTTTAATCTTTAATTATGAGTTTTAGCTCTTGTATACTGTAAAGTATCTACTTGCCTCTATAGTTTTGACCAGTAAACCCTTAAAAATCTAATGTTTATAGAACAAATATAGCCTAATGAAAGTGATAACATCACAACTCATACAGATTGCACTTTGATGTATTTTTTTACAGTAAGACCTTCCTGTTTGATATGTGTTTACAAGTTTATACCACATTTTATTTCTGTGTGCAAACAATCACAATGAATTTAATCACAAACACTACAAAATTTACCAAATATTTAGGTTTGTTATGAATAATCTCTTTCCTTGTAGTTGTATGAGTCTTGTACTTCCTCTTGTACAAATTCCTCTTTTTTCTCCCAGCCATTAGGCCAGCCACCATTGACCTGGGTTGTAGCACCATAAGACTTGGTGGTACCATAATTTACATAATTCTGAGTAATGTCCCCTGTCTCTTCAGCAAGTTCATCTTCATGAATAAAGCCACATTTCTCTTCACTTGTCTGTTCAGGGTCTGCCCAGGGTTGTTTCTCTCCTGAAGCAAATATGCCATAAAAGATCACACCTCCATAGTGTACTAAGGCAGCAATAAGGAAGACATACTGCCATTCTTCACGTGTCTGTAAAAAAGTAATTTTTAAAATCAGAGTAGCACACAGATTTACCTAACTCTTGTGAGCTGGAAGACTTAAATTAGGGATTGAGTTTGTGATTGTAAGCATTGCTAAAACATTTAAGCGTACATTTTAGAAATATTTATATCCATCTTTCTTTGAAAAATTTATCAGCTCACAAAAGCATCAACCTAGTGGGCATATAGTGAAGCCTGCCTCAAATTTGTATCCCTGGATGCAAGTTCCAGACTCCAATATGGATGTATGGATAGCCTGGCAAGTTGTATTACAGAAAGGTCTTTCTCTTGAAACCAATTGCAAGATTCGAAAACTGTACTTCCATTTACCTTGTTCTTTGTCATTGCTCCAACAATTATAGGGCAAACCATTCCAGACAAGGTCCCGACTCCATTAGAAATCCCCATTAAAATGCTAGCATACCTTGGGGCAATGTCTAAATGGTTGACATTGAATCCTGCAATAGAAAGGTCAGTGAGCATTCACACCAAGACTAAGCAGTACTTCAGCTGAGAAAAGTGACATGACATTTTTACTATAACGTATTTGGGCTGCTTAATTGCATTTCTTTACCTCTATTAGACTTATAATGCTTAAATATTCCTAGAGAGACTCTGGATTTTCATTTTCTTTTAAGAAAATATTTTAAAGGGATACCAGGTTAATTTTCTCCCAAAACTGCAGTTTAAGAAAACCCCAAAACCTCCCAGAAGTGTCTCTATGGAGAACCCAGAAGATATTTAGGCAGAAAAAGAATTTGTATTTCATAGTCCCTTCCACGCCCATTTCATGATGGAAATAATATATCTTTTTTTCTTCATGCTTTTTATATGTTCCTTCCCTATTACTCACATTTTTCTTTTTGTCACCAGACCAGCAGATAGGACTTCTTTTCTATTCTTCAGTGGTAAATTGGAGAAAAAATGCAGTATCTATAACTGAATTACTAATTAATTTTGAAAGATACTTACTTGTTCTCTTGTATTTTCCACAGAACAATTCTGTTGAAAATGTATGCAGTAACTATTTAACTAATCTGAAGAGGAATAATGAATGTTCCCAAAATAAGTACTTATATAAGTGAAATCGGAAACCAAACCTTTGGACACAGATAGTAAAAGGGAAAAGGAAGGCAGTATGATATGATCAGCTTGGGGAAAGTTCAATACACTTCCCAAATTGAACAAAACAGGAATGATACCTTGAAGAAGACATGAGATTAAGGACAGATTTGATTAGAGGAGATTTTAGATGTTTGGCACAAAATGAAAGAGAACGTTTTTGAGACATAAGGAACCACCATGGGAGAGAATACTAAAATCGCAGTGGGAAAACAAGGAGAGGCCAGGTGACTTGTGCTTGGGAAAGGGAAAGGCAAAGGCAAAGGGTTGATGAATCAGCAGGAAAGGGGAATAGCTGAACTTTATCTCAGAAAAGAAATTCTGGTAATTAGGCCCCAAAATAAAGTTATATAATACTAACAGGCCCCAAATTAATAAAATAATACAATATTAACAAACCAATAACCAATACACAGTGGAAAAAATACTTCTATTTAAACAAAGATATTTATTTAGGTATCCTTGTGTAATACCAGTCCATATGCCTTCTGTTTGATTTCAAGAAAAATCTGTACATTAGCATCTTAATGAGGAGAGAGTCTAATTTGCTGTGATGAATATGGAAAGGATTGAATTATTTGAACAAAAATAATCTAATATAAAAGCTGTAATATCAAGTATCAAATGTATATTCCTTTGTAACAATCATAAATAATGTCCTCTGGGAATTTCAAAGTGAGTGAGTTTTTTGATTACTATCCATGAATAAAAGCAAAGCTAGATATCCTGTCTCTTAAGATAAAATAATTTAGTATTAATAGTAATATAATCTTACCAGATATGGCAAATCCACTAAAGCCCACAGCAAGCACTAAGAATGAAATAGCCACTCCTTTGCTGTGTGAATATCCCACCACAAGAAGAAGAGTTGCTTCCATACCAAAACCTGGTGAAATAATAAATAAAACCAGGCATCAGATTTAATTACTTCTCAAATAATGCAGGTCTTAGGTACTATGATATTTCATAGAAATACAAATAAAACATTACCTCAGGGTGGGATATAATCAGGTATTTCTTTCATCTCTATAAAACACATGTTCTTCCTCTCTCAAATAATACTTATTTTACTCTCTGTATGCTAATTTATTGCTATTTTCTGTCAGTTTCAAGATAAAAATAAACACTTGTGATGTAGTTAGGTCATCCCAGCCAACTCTCATGGGAATATACATTTAACCTGCTTGTGAATTTTCCAGCCCTTACCACAGCTAATGTGGCTTTAACATCTCAGAAGCCAAGGATGTTAATCTCAGGTAGTTGTCAGGGCTCTCTTGGTGTTTAGATAAGGAGCTAAGACTGAGTAAATAGCCAAGGGTAGGAAAATTACCCTCCAAAAGCTCATCTATTTCTTTAACAGTCTAAATGGTTTTCCATTCCAAATACCAAGTAACTAGATGGAAATGGTGATTGGGAGCACCTGTGTTTTCTTTTATTTAGTAACAACATCTGCATTACATAAAAAGTGCCTCCTAAGAACATACAACTGTGCAGTTTGTTTCTTTATTTTATACAGAAAACAATATGAACATTCAATCCCTCCAATAAACTTCTAAATAAAATACAAAGACTTACCTCCACAGTTCATTATCTTTCTCACATTAGTCGTTGAAACAATCTGCCTGCTTCTTAAAAAGTCAGCAATTTGTCCCCCAATAGGAACAATAATTGTCATCACTAAATGTGGTACAGCAGATAAGATACCAACCTAAAATTAAAATTAGAATTAGCCAAGTATAAACCATAAGAAAACCTTTATTCTTCATTTTCTGAAGCATTCAGAAGCTAAATAGTTATTTCTTTTCAACGTCACTCCCTGTGTTAAAACTAAAAGTGCTGGATTATGAAATTAACAAAACTGGTGATCTGAAGATTTTATTTTATTTTATTTTATTTTAGTTTAGTTTAGTTTAGTTTAGTCCAGTGAGAATTTATAAGACCCTCTGATACCATGACAATTTTTGTTTACAGATTGTTTTCATAGTTTATATTTAAGCTAAAGCTTTTTCCCCTCACTTAGAGTCCCCTTGTCAGAATTTTCAGAATATTAATGATCAAACATGTAAAACTGAATTGCTACATTTCTTTTGGTGTTCATTGCAGCTTTGCAGTAAGCCTCACATACCTAGACAGATTCCTTATGGATAATCATCACGTGCACAATGGCTATTTGTCTTTGATTTCTGACTAAGCTGCAAAGTGCATGGGAGCAAAAGATATGTCTGAAAAACTTTTTATGTAGTGAAAGATAAAATACTAAATATCCATTGGTGATATTCTAAGTACTACACATACATAGCAAAATAAGATGTAGTACTTTGTGATGACTGTTCCAATAGATTATATGCGTGCATTCATATTTACATGTCTGTAAATGTCTGCATGCATTACAGGTCCGATCCAAACTTCAAATGAATCACATGGAACCTTACATCAACCCTATACTCACATTTTGCCACCATCTTTTCTCCTTTCTACATGAGAAAGGGAGAGCAGTTCTCACCACATTGAAGTGGCATACAGAGAGGTGACAAATATTATCCTTCCTAGAACAAGATGGCACTGCTTTTTGAAAGGCACCTGGAAAAATACATTTGTCAATGCTTTCTGTACTGCTTTGATGGGATTCTGCAACCCCATGGGCATCAGGGACAGAGTGCAATGGGTCAGCTGACACCTTTCTAATACCAAGCACATCTGGTTTTGAGCACTTGCAATGCAGCTCCAAGTAGCTCATCACTAAATCTCATCCTGCCTCCACCTTTCCCTATCTCATCCTTTATCATAACTGTTACTTCACTCATTCATGCTGGTCAAGGAAACAGCAACTGGAATGAGTAAGAGTTAAGATATAAATCCATGATAAAGATGTGTAACACTTTTCTTTCCTGTTCTTCCTAAATACTATGAATGTAGCTCTGATATTTACTTAGTTAAGATAAGAGCTTTACATTCTTTTTACATACCTTGCTTATTTCAAATCCAAACACTTCCTCAAAGTAAGCAGGCTGACTAATTAGCAGCAGGTAAAAAGTCCAGCTTCTACAGAAGTTTGCAACTATTATTGCATAGACTGGCATAGATGTAAAAAATTTTCTCCATGGTGTTTTGTATTTCTGAAACATAGAAAAAGGATCCAGTTACCATGTTGATCATTATCAACCATCCATCTTCTCTTTCTTTGCCCTTTTTTAGCTATGGTCCAACAAGCACATATATGCACAACATATAAAAGTTACTACAAAATGCACAAGTAGAGAAACCCAGAGATACTTAATTGTATCACAACACTCATGTACAAGTGCTTTTATCTCAGTCATATAAACATGAACATACATGGATATAAGATCAAAATAATAATGTATTTAAATGACATTTTAAATAATAACATCTTTAAATAGTGTCTTTAAAAGACAATGTTGCTGTATGTAGAGCAACAGTCAGATTTGACATTGTAACTACATGATTTCATTCATATTTGCTGCAAACATGTATTTTAGCATTTAAATCCTAATTGCAGTATTCTACTTTTTTTTTTAAAAAAAATCAAGCCTCAGCTGAAACTTCTTGGTCAATATTGTTTTTTGTTTGTTTTCTTGTATTTTTAAAATAAATTGCATAAAGGAAAAGAGAAAGACAGATGGACAATCCAGCTGGGTTCCAGCACCTGTCCACAAGCCCAAGCTTCCACCCATCTGTGTTGATCCAAACACAGGATCCATACCCAGATAAGTGCTTGAAAGTCACTTCAGCAATAATTCAGGTTGAATTCAGTCTACTATTGATTTGAACACTGGCTTTTCTTCAAAGAAAAACAGTCCATATATGGATATGTGCAACACCCTGTATACCTATTAAATTACACCTAAATGAGAGGAAAGGATTAATTGACTTAATTAATGAGAAGCCAGCCAGAAAATCATCAAACTCGATGGTATGGGAAGAATTTCAGCTTAAATATTTTAGAGGCAACTGAACTACTGAAACAATATAATCACTTTGGAAAAAAAATATTTAATTAAAAAGCCACAATAAAAAATAGACATAAATCATACAATCCCAGTTCAAATTGTATGGGCATCCTTCAAAGAGCTCATTTTACATCAGGTTTTCAAAACCATGAACATTGCTGAATGCCGTTGAATACCACCTGAGACAGGTCCTCAATAACATCTAAAAATGTCAGCTATCAAAAAATGGCTCTAATATTTTCAGTTCCTTATTTAATATGAAACAAAGTTTTTACAAAGACAAAAATTATTAATTCATTAGTTCAATCAAGAACCAGTGTTCTGACCAAACAGAAAACATAATGAGGGTCTACTGGGAATGGATGGTGCAAAAATTTAAGCAATGAAGTGAGACTTAAACAATTTTTTTATTTTCCTGAGTGAACAAACATGGCAATAGCTTCTTTAAAGCCTTTCAGCAGATACAGAAATAACATGATTATTTTCATGAATAGAATGTTAAATGGCTGGAAAATTCAGAGTCCATATATGGTTTTTAGCAGTTCTTGAGAACTAAACCAGTACAAAACTAAGATTATATTATTGATAATATGTCTCCAGCAAAATTACTGCAATAACGGGAAGTGTTCTTATGGATCTCAAAGCATGCTCTATTGCAACTTGCAGTCTTTCTAGCAGACAAAACATAAAATAATATAGATTGGCATTTTTTGATGTTCTGGGGACCTCAAAAGACACTGAGTAGTGCTTTTCCTGAAGTTTGCTTTTATGAAGATTAAAACCTTCCAGAAATTACTATATAAGAAGGAAACTGGCTTTTCAGCTCAAGATATAAGAAAAGTCTAAATAAAATTGCAGTTTCAAATGTAGCTGTACCTCTTTTTTATAATTTGGAGTTGAAAGAGAGGCATAAATTCCATGAGTCATCTGCTAGAAGAACTGGAACCTATGTTCTCTTAGTGCAAAAACAGTATCCACCCAGAAATCCACCAGCAGATTTAAGATCTTCCCATCCCCCAGGACCACATTTTTTCAAGTTGCTCAAAATACACTTTTCGATCTTAAAGGAGAGTGATTTTTTGTTGTTGTCTTTATATGGGTGCTGGGGTGTTTATTTTTCTTACTATCTCATTGGAAATATCTCATGTGGGTAATATTCTTACTTCCATTGCACCTAAGAGGTTGGCACTCTCTCCAATGCTTTCTTCTATGTATCTCCTTTCTTCGTCTGTGATTGTAGGATGCTTTGCAGGACTCTCATATGAAACCAAAAGCCAAAACATGTACCAGACTATACCAAAGCTCCCTTTGGAATGGAAAAAAAGACTTTAAAAAGAAATACACAGTAAAACAGCAAACAAGGAAGAATAATCTGAGAAGAATTACAACAAATTTAAATGGCAATTGTTGTCAGTGTGTCTTTACTGAGTTCTCTCAGTAGAGATAACTCTCCAACACAGAGTTTGATACTCTAAATAATACTTGTTCAAAATACATGTAGAACTATAGCACAGTGAAGCAGTCTTTGCTTCGTTTACAGCATGATTTCACTGGAAGTGAATATTCAATGATTTTAACATCAATTTGTAAAATACAAGGCAATGAAACAGCTTCCATTTCATTTCACCAAACTGTAAATGAAGGCTCATTCAGCTTTAAGATGCTGCTGTTTGATTACTGCACTAAATTTTTTACCTGCAAAATAGAAGACTGGCAATATTTTTCAAAATAGCAATGCACTTCCTGAGTAGTTCATCAAATTTTTATAATGCTTCCACTTAATTCACATAAATGCAGAATTAATTCCCTTGGGACATTCTTTTTTGTCAGTGTAGGTTAACAAAACTGGTGTGAATAAAGTTATGTAGGTCTTCAGATAAAAATCAGGACAATTTATTCAGGGAAGCTACTCTAAATTTGCAGTTTCATCAGTGTGAGAGTTGTTACTGTGAGCAGAGATACTATAGGTCTGCACAGAAGTTTGCACTGCTTGTGCTAAAGGTGATGAAGGTTTCAACATGAGCTAGCTTTTCTTATTTAATTAGGTTGCTTTCTTCATACTCTTTAAATTCTGTTCTTTCATTGTTCTTTTGTCTGGACTGTACTTTTATCTTAGAAATCCCACTTCTCTGGGGTTTTTGTCCTCTTAACAGTAGCTTTTACATTTTTAGAAAGGGTAGAATGAGGTCATACAATACTGGAGTGAAATGAACAGAAATGCGTACCATACACATAGAACACAGAAGACCACCCAGTATATTGCACTAGAATCCCAGCTAAAGGCATTGCAATGACAGCTCCTGCATAGGAACCTACAAAACAAGACATGTGGATGAAAAGGGAGAAAAAATCAGTTTCAAAACATTTGTACATTACAAATGGAAGGAAGTCAAAAATACAAAGTTACTTACCACAAAAGGAAGTGGTTGCTAACCTACTTCTTTCTAATGGGGGGGCCCACTTGCTCCAAATACCGTGGCAGGCAGGGTAGGTGACCCCCTGGGGAATGGGTGTGCCACAAGTTAGCTAATGCTGGTCAGTCACTCAATTAATTGTCTTTGAATGAGTTTTTATTTTTAATTGCTATAAACAAGAGGTTTGCACTTTTATAGCAGTAATAATAATGCTTTGTACTTTTATAGCAAAATCTGAGCACAGCCACAGAAAAATGTCAATATTTATTCAAGCTGAAATGGGTTTTGTATATCACTCCAAATCATTAAAGAAACTATATGAAACAAATATAAAACATGTTTCCTTTTGTTTCCCCTCCCCCTTTCAGGAAAGAATTGCAAATAATTAAAGAGAAAGAGTGTACAAGAACCAGAGTCAAAGAAAGGATGGGAACACAGACCCTCTGAAGTCTTTCTAATGCAGGACTGATTTATCCAACCCTTATTTTTTTTAATCTAACATTTAAAGTATAGTCTAGGAAATCCAGATTAAAGTGCCACTGCTCTAAAACTAGGAAATAAGATCTATAACTGTTTAGAAATATACTTTTAAGAGGAGTCTTTGATGAACCTTCTTGACCATGTAAAGCAAGTAGTTGAATGATATTTTTTTACTTGATTTGAAACCAGCTACCTTTTAGGTCTCTCTTCAAAACTAGACTTAGCAATAGAAAAACTAAACCTGTAGTGTTGAAATTTAGAAGATGTTATATGAAATGTACAGCAACTGTACACAAATTGCTGGTTAAGAATTATGGTGTATATATATATCATATATATTATATAGGTTATATAGATTCATTTTTCTCCTAATCTGATCATTTGTTCCTCCAAAAATTTCTAAAAATTAGAAAAATCAGTAACTTTTTTTGCATGCTGAGGGTTTCACAAATATTCAGAGGATGAGCCTCCACATGCAGAAAAATCACTTCTGTAAAATCACTTCTTTTGTTTTGAAAAAACAAAACTGTCCTGTACACAGTTTCCTGCTTATTTCAGTATTTTATAATTTAAAAAAAATATATAAATATATAATTATAAAATTATTGTTATTTATCACAACCCTTTTTCAAAAAGTCCTGTTTGGAATGTTTTGCATTCATAATTCCTTTGAACAGTATTGGAGAAATGTGTGAGTCTGCAATAGGTATTTTATTGTGTAATTCATTACCCACTTGCTTCTTGTCCTCTCACATTTGCAGTGAAACATACCCTCTGTGCATGCAGATCACTTGTCAGGAATGGATCCAAATTTATACACATATGCTTTAAGAAATTATTTCACAGTCACCTAAATTTCAGGCTATTTCTGCACCCTTTTTTGGAATCTTTTAATACAATAAAGTACAGTAGCTCAAAACAGTTAATGCAACAGAAGCTTTGTGGCCCTGAGGAGCAATGAACCAGCCACCAGTGGAAGGGAAGAGGAAGGGGAAGGGGAAGGGGGAGGGTAAGGGGGAGGGGAAGGGGGAAGGGGGAGGGTAAGGGGGAAGGGTAAGGGGGAGGGTAAGGGGGAAGGGGAAGGGGAAGGGGAAGGGGAAGGGGAAGGGGAAGGGGAAGGGGAAGGGGAAGGGGAAGGGGAAGGGGAAGGGGAAGGGAAAGGGGAAGGGGAAGGGGAAGGGGAAGGGGAAGGGGAAGGGGAGATGAAGCAAGGCGAGGGGAGGCAAGGCTCAATTATTTTTTTCCTCTTTTAAATTATAGTAAATCTCTTATTCATTCCAAGAAAAACATGGCATGGTCAGGACTTAAGATATGACCTTAAGTTTTTATTATATGTTTATTCTGGGATGCTGATCATCAAGTATTTGTTGAGAATTACACCAGTATAAGCTTTATGCAGTATAGGAGTTTAGTGAAATGTCAGTGCTAAATGCATATCCCACTGGCTTCTCAGCCAGAGAATACTTTGCCATGAAATTTTATAGCTGAAGAAAAATCAAATAGCTATAAAACATTGAAATTGTTTATACTCAATATCAGTAATAAATTCAAAACCATTTCTCTCTTCCTTCCAAAGCTACAATTGCTAGTTAAAGGCTAACAAACATCTATCACATTTACTATTTGTTATATAATTTTTCCATACCTCTACAAGGCCCTGCAAGATCCTAACGAAGATGACACATCCATAGTGCACCCTGGCTGCAGATGGTATTAGCATGTTGAGGGAAGATGTCAGCAGTATAGCAGCTCCAAATACTCTGCAAAGGTGGGAAAAAAGGAAAAGTAAGAAACTTCAGTGTTGTTCCAATTGGCTTGTTCTACATATGCTCATATATCAATATAGATGTTCTCTACACGTGTTCTGTATATGAGGAATATACTGACTGGACTGGATAAGTAAGTGTCTACTTCCATCTAGTGTAATAATCTGTCTGGTAAGACCCAGACCAAACATGGATGTATTTATCTATTTAGCATAACCTCCTAAGGAAATATATCTTATGCAATCACAGGTATAGATATTACTTTCCCTATAAACACCCACTTTAATTTTCACACTAATTTCAACCAAATCTGATTGACTACTCCACCCTCTGGAAACAAAACTAGAAATTGTCTCCAAATGGTTTGCTAAAACAGATGGTCAGTAAAAGAGTTTCTCTCTTTCTTTCAGTAAGAAAGTGTCACCATGCATTCATTTCTTATAAAACAGAAGAGAATCCACTTTCATACAGGCCAAAAGCATCAGGCAGAATTTTAGAGCTGGGATTTTCTTAGACACTAGAGTTAATCAATCTGGAAACACATATCTGTAGAAAACAGATCATTCTTACTGCTATTTTTTCAGAGGCTACTCGCTAAAAATTGCTCCTTTTGATTCCACAGCATCCTAACTTCAAATAAAGCACATTACAAAGTCTAAATAAATGCATGAAGTGGTGATCCATTTTCAATTCCACTGATTTGACTGAATTTTCATTTGACTCAATTAATATCCACCTATTGTAGGAAGAAACCTTTTCTCCAGCATTATTGTGTCTTTTTTTTTTATAAAGCTATATAATGCAAATATAAATCTGATGACATATGACATCACTGTTTCTGATGTGGAACAGATTGGACAGAAACCTTTGACATTTGCTTGAGTTCTTCAGAAACTGGTACAGTGCCTTAAGTTGGTGAGAAACAGATGCTGGGCTACAGATGCAGGATGCTTGGGCTAAAGAAGCAGGACGAAAATTCTCCTCAAAGACACAATGTTCCACATTCTGTATTTACAATCACAGTCTGAAACAAATCTTCAAATAGCAAACTGAGTATATGCCACTTTTATTTGATACATATATAAGGAAGCTTTGCTAAAGAGCTCTTAATCTTTTCTCCTCATAGTGTTCCCTTTGATCTCCATCTCAAGTTAAACAACATTTAGCTGCCTGTACACTATGTTTCTGGCTTTGCTTGTCAGCATGTTCAATACATTTGCTGGGACTGTCTGGGCATGTGGTTGTGTTGCACTGTGAGGACTATTTTGACCTAAATTTTCTTCAACTCTTGATTTCTTTATGTGTAAGTTTCTACCCCAAAACTACATGCACTTCATTTCCTTACAATTTTATACCTCCTTATGGTCACATAAATCCAATAGTGTTTTGTCCTGTTAAAATCACATGAAGATAGAATATTAAAAAATGCTATGTCTTTATAAAGATGAGATTTACAAAATTGTTCCAGTAGCTAACTGTTTCTTCAAGGAAATTTACTCTAGTTTTTTAAACCTGTATCTGAAATTAGCTTCTATTTGCACACAACTTAAAGTTGCATTTCCCAGAATTATCTTTGTTCTCATGTTTACTAAAGAGAAGCTATTTCCTTGAGTTTGTTCCTTCTAGAAGACAAAGGAAAATGTAACTGAAGGAATGATTGGAGACGTGCTTCTTCTAAATTAAAACCTTGCCTGTATTTAGACATAGAAGTGTTGGTGAATATTCAGTTACATCAGGGTGCAGATGATGAAATGATTCCACAGCGTTACTTGTGAGTCAATTCTCTCTCTGAACTATATTTTATAAGAATGATTTCCTCTCTTTCCCCAAAAATCTAAGGATTTAAAAGTAGAATAAGTTAAATTATGATTCTCACAAGAAATGGCTTTTAATTCTTTTTGTGAATCCCTATTAAAAGTGATGTCATGCATGGCTATTTCAGTGAGTCCATTTCCTCTACAAATCTTAATAAGAGCAAATAAATCTTCCTATATTTGCTTTGCATCCTCAGTTCACAATCATAAACATCATAAGTATTTCTCCTTTGTGCTCTTTAATCTTCTTTTGTTTATTTCCATAAATACTAAATTCTGCCTAACAAAATGTTGTGATATAGTGTTGTTTTTTGTAAAAACTGTTTTACTGCTTTAAATATCTCACTTAACAATATTTATTATTATTTAGATCAAGTAAAAATAAATCTGATCTGCAGTCAATCAAAATATATTTGAATGCAGCTCATATTTGAATATGTTCAATTGGGAAATGGAACATTCTGATTGTTCCTAGGGCATTTCTAAACTATTTTGCTGACTCACACATCAAACTGTCAAATTGCATAATCCTTTTTTTTTCTGCTTATGTTTTTTTCTGTCTATTAAGCAAGCGACTTATGATCCTTTATGTTTAATTTCTGCATCTTGCTCAATTTTTCTACAAAGTTAACTTCAGCAATGGGTTACAAAGCTTAGATTTCTTGTTCTCATGGCAAATTGAATGTGTGTGTGGTTCCATTGTTGTATGCACTGATGGTTAATGTTCATTCTCAGACAGATATAGTTCCCTGCAAAACATAATTCCAGCTTGTTTAGGAGTGTTCCCTCCTCTCCACACTTCATCAGATTTTTATACAAGTACCTGTTTGCCTGCTTGATTCCACATTGAATGGAGAGCTGCCTTATCGGACACACAGATTTGAAGCTGCTATGCCCTGTTGTACCTTGTTCAGTTGTGTTTCCACAGCTGGGCCCTGGAGTGAGCCAAGCCTTGTTGCAGGGTGTCCCTTGGGCTGAGCTCAGCCTGGGAAATCCATGTGGCTGGACTTTCATTCAGAGGTATCCTTGAAAATCTATTTCATTCTGGGCATACTCCAAACCCCACAAAACGTTTTAATGCCATGGCACAAATTAAGAGCTTTAGCAGACTGAAGGTAAACTGTGGGAAAACTGTGTTATATCACAGAGATAAAGCAGGTAATACACTGCCATAATTCTTGGACCTTGCATTAGCATGGAATTAAAACGTTGTGACATGACGGCATGAAGACATGACATGTCTTCAGTAGCCCCTAAGTCTTGAAAAAAAATTCCTTTCTGACTCAAAATCAGCGACTCTGCAAATATATCTGGAAGAAAATAACCATATATAGAAGAGGACAATAAATACAGTAGTAGTATGTCAAGGAGAGGGGGGAAAAACCCTGATAAATTCTGGTTCTAATAAGTGACCAGAAGCAGTCCTGAAACAAAAAAATTATGCTTTACTTATCTATTTCTAGACTGGATAGACCCAGTTCCAAAAATCAGAATCTAGCATTGATCTTCATTGTTTTGCTGGCATTGGCCTCAAAGGTCATGAACTGTGACCTAATCCTCCTGTAATATAAGCAGTAATAATAGCAATTTGAATGCAAGACACTTGAGATGGAAGAAAAGAAAGAAAATTACTTTGACATTTCAGGAGAAGTGCTTAGAATGGAATCAGGTTGAAGAGGGAATTAATCTGTTTGTGTTTCAAGTCAATTGCTCATCTTTCTCTTTTGAACAAAAGAAAAATAAATATATGTATTTTCATCTCTGGATTTCTAATCTCTGCATTTGTGCAGCAGCACTATTGTAATCTACCTTTGTCAGGCAATTCCCATTACATAAGCAGTGCGTTACAGATATTGTTACTCAGCTGGAAGCAGTGTCAGCTCAAAAAGAGAGCTGAGCAGAGTGCACTTCAAATGCTGAGAGACAGATGGAAGACATATTGAGTTACATATCAGGTATCTGAAAATAAGGGGTCTTGGTTAGAGACGTCCTTTTACCCCAGTGACTGGGAATGAAAATTGCTGCAAAGAATTCATAAAACTAAAAACACTTTTAGATGTGTATGTGATGGAATTAATTTATCTCTGATCCCCCACTATTTTTATTTATGTCAATTTTTAATATATTTGGAAAATTCCACAATGATTGATGTCTCTATTCCCTGAATAAGTAAAATCACCTCAAGAGAATGAAACTTAAAGATACTAAATGTGTCTTTTCTAAAGCATATGAAGTACCTTAGCTAAATTTGTCCTTTAAAATAATTGAAAAGTAACTCTGCATGTTTAAAATGGATTTTTAAATAATTATTTAAACAAGAAAATGCTTGTTTAAATAAAAATAGTTTTAAGTTGTGTAAATATATGCTGTATCAGTGAATTATTAACATAATTTCATTAAAATTCAATTAAAGAACAGTAAGTCTTGGTCACTTACAACTACAAAATACCATTGCATGTATTTTAACAGATTTGTGTTGAAAAATACCAATATTCAATGGCTTCCATAGAAAATTAATTCAGGACTGTAACTGAATAATCTTTCCCTCCAAAGCACCACTGATCATCATTTCATGGAAAATCTATCTATTGAATAGGAAAGTTTGATTATTTTGTTAGTTTTCTAGGGAAGCATAGGGTGTGTGTGGGTGTGTGTGAGAGCATTTTGCACAACTACAATAAATTAAATTCAAAATACTATGAAGTAGTTTATTCTGACTGTAAACAGGAACCTATGGAAAATGTAACACCTTCTTTTCTAAAAAACCTCTGCACTTGACAATTCTACATGAATATTGATCATATTCTAGAGAACATTATTTTCATTGGATGAAAATGAATATATGTTTTGACCAAATACTTGATTTGTAAGCAGTAATAAAACATTTTCCCTAGTCATAGTTACAAATATATTAGGTGAGGGTGGAAAATAAAGAGGATTGAAAATACGAGCTTTCTTGAAGTTTTCCCAACCTAATCTAAAGATTAGATGAAAAAAATCTTTCATTATAAAATAAATGAAATTTATTTAGATTAAAGTTGGTGAGCTGGTTTGACATTTTCCTTACAGAAATCACATGAAATATGTTGAACAAAGACTTATTTTATGAAACATATATAAAACTTAAGCTGGGTTTTGACTCTCCTTTGCTGTTCTTTCTTGAACAGTGCTTGTTTGGGATAGTCTTAGTGCAGCAGCAGCAGATCTGAGCAGCAGAGTATATATCACATAATGTGGCTTTAGGCTATTCTGTCAGCTCAAGATTTCTAAAATGTATTCTTTGACTCTACTTATTGTCTTTAATCTGTGACAAAACTTCTTCTGCAAAGGGCAGGAACACAATATAGACATGCTTATGTTATATTTTTATACAACCCAAAGAATATTTTGTCTTGCAGAGGAACTGCAAGGCTCAATGCTATATTAAATGCTTCATTTTTTCCCAGTAAAACCTAATATCTAGAAAGAATCAAGATAGAATCTAACTGGAATGTCTGTGGGCTTATAGCAGCTTTTCAGAATCTTTTCTTCTGTAAATATTGCTGGCAATTTATGCTGGCAATTTATGATCAAGATTTTCACTTAGATTTTTCTTCTAATATATAGTAATTTTAGGGGTTAATTGACACTTAACTCTTCCCTTCTTACAAAGCATATAGATATATATATACCCATATATATAAACCAATAGAGATGTTATGGGTATGTGTGATGAGGGCCTTCTAAGACTTTGATACAGAACATGTATATTTTGATGACCTGAATTTGCTACGGTTTGGTCTACCAGGTTGGAAGATGAAAAAATCCCAAAATATTCATGGGACTTTTAGCAAAACAGATGATACAAAGGACTAGATCAAGCACTGGTATGAAATGCCGTGCAGAGATTAAATCAATGTGTATCAGCAACCTGAAGGTCTTCAGCTTTCTGCCTTCTTCAAACCCCACTGATGCCACTGACTCCTACCAAGACCCCAGTTTTCAGGCTGCACCTTCCTTTGCATGTTCGCAGACCTACTTTTCGATATGTCAACATCTGTTTTATAAAAACTTGGGCACTGTCACAGATTATGTTCCATCTGAGAAGTTATAAGTATTCGCCCTACTTAGTAGTAGTTTTTCCTTTCCAACTTTTTACTTCATATACCCAGTATATATCTTCTACCCATGCTGCTTTATTTTAACGGTTTTAATCTCTTCAGTTTCCACAACTGCAATCCTGCCTTCTTTCTTTTGCATTACTAACCAATTCAGATCCTCTACACCTTGTCTGCTTTTTTCTTCATTCGTTTGCTCTTTCTACCAATCCTCTCTCTGTCCTCTCTGAATTCACCTGGGGAATCTCTCAACCTGCAGTTTTACAACTCATATCTATATATGTCTAGACAAAGCTCCAACTCATTCCTTCTAGCTCATTAGCTTTGGGACAGCTTGCTCTTTAAATATGTAATCTGCTAGATAATGTTTCAAACCAGGACTATCTCATTCAAATCAACTTACAAACATGCAAGGCTTAGGCTGTGGTTCAACTGTCTCTGTTGATTTAGAGATATATAACACACTTATCAAAAGAATAATCTGTAGATTTAATTTTAAGATGTTTTGTGGTTGTTTGGGAGGATAACTACTATATGTTGGACTCAAAAGCTGGACATTTGTACTGCTTTTTGGAGTGTTTTTTGATATATGGGCCACATGTTACAGCTGATTTCATCAGGATTGCTCAGAGCAAAGGCAGATTCTTTCAGAGCAAAGGGACAGTGACACTAGCATTTTTATGCAACCAACGTAGATAATATTGTTTTGCATAACCCGGTGTACAAATTGTTTTGGGGTGACGTAACAAAGCAAGTAGAGGTGATTAAGGATACCTGTTGCATAACATGCCTTTCAATTAATGGTCAGAAGCATCCCTGGGTTTTGTTTCAGAGACTGCTTTATTTATTAGATACCACAGTTAATGCAGTAACGATTTGTGGAAACTCAGGACTAGAAGAGAACTGGGAATAAAGTTATTTGACAGCATTGACACATCTGGATGATATAATCCTAATAAATTAGAAGTCACTTTATTGGCTCATTCTGAAAGGGGTGTCATGACACAGGGGTTCGAATTGGGTGATCTTTAAGGTTTCTTCCAATCCAAGCCATTCTAGGATTCTCTGAAAGTATCTGGTGTAAATTTATGTAAACTGTGTAGTGAATTTTATACAGATAAGGATTTCAAAGGATTTTTATCAGTGGGGGATGAAATGCAAAAATAAACCTAAATTTCTAACATAACCCTACTCTGGTAGTTACATCTCAACAAGGAGGGCTAAATTCTGAAAATTTTATATTTAGTCATGAAAAAATTAGTCAAGGATAAATTTGGTTGTCTGCATTTTGTTTCTCAAGGATTTCTTCCCTTCTGTATTCAATTCCAAAATTCCACCTTTACCAGTGTAGTGTTATACAGCTGCTTCTCAGTACCAGAGAAAATAACATTTTAGCCTATAACACTACAGCCTGAGGTGCCTTGAAACCTAAAAAGTTAAACACCATTAATGATGGTTTACATGCTTCCAATGCATGTAAATATAAACTGTGCTCTTACTGACTCTGAAAGTATTAATTTTGCTTGATAATAGTGTGATTTTTTTTTTTTCATTTTTTCCCCCAGCTGTTCTCCAAGCATTTTCAGCTTTCTTCATATTCACCTCCTTGACTGCAAACTGTGAGTAGCCACTCCTTTGGAAGACTTATGCTACCTGTATTGATTTTTTTTTTTTAGTTATATAACTATCATGTCACTTGTTCATCTCCTTTTATACTCCTGATAATATTTGTCTTAATCTAGTTGTCTTTTTCAGTCTGTAATCACACTGATAACCCTTCTTAGGATAACTTTTACTGATGTTTATGTACTTCAAAATAACTAAGTAGAATTTAAGCCATTATGGGGAGATATTGTTTAGCTATTCTGTGGCATATAGTCATTCTGACTTTTGTCTAGTACAGGCGATTTTCCCCTATGACTCTGTTGACCCCTCTACTGTAAACATATCCCTGTGAAATGCTCACTCTGAAAATTTATGTTTTCCTAAATGATAGACAGAATGTAGTGTTTTTTTCTGAATTGGGCCCTTATTTGCATAAAACAACATAGGGCTAAAAAAACTGGGATTATGCCATGAATATTGGAGTGGTAGATGAATTCAGCTGCCCAAAAAAGCAGAGAGAATAATCTACCTCTGCCATTAGAGATGAACACTTATTCCCAAGCACCAGTCCTAGGTTGAACATGCTTCATAGGAGAATTGCTTAAAACAGAACCTCTTTAAAAACAGTCTGTGGCCAGAAGCCATAGAATAACAGCTTTATTTGGCTTTCTTAAATCAAGATAAAACAGGTTATTTTCATTCACATGTGTATATGGGAGGAGGGGGATGTGTCTCTGTGCTCTTCATACTAAATCCTATTATAAGCCCTTCATGAAGCATTAATATGTAAAAGTCGACCTCCCGCCATCTAATCTAGTATAATAAGGGCTTGGATACATTATTAATTTTTGTCACACATCTGAGGCCCCCTTTTATCAAGCAAAACCCCCATCTAAATCCCTTGTTGCATCATTAAATTGTGAAAACAGCTTCATCATTCATGACAGAAAAATGGAAGAACTCTGAACCATATGGCAGAGGGAAAAGCAGTTCCAGCTACCAGTTTCCCCAGTCCCCTTCTTGTAAAGACTGGTACTTAAAAGAATCTGCAATGCAGTAGGGTGAAAAAAATCGTCTTGGGGTTTTTTTGTGCAATATTGGCTTCTTTGCCTGGAAACAGATGAGCCCCACACCAGTGCCAGGGATCTGAGACCAGTTCAGTCTGCAGGATTTTGGACTGAGTATGAAAGGTGGGGTTGTCAAGTGCAGCTCTGGAGGTGTTTCTCTCACAATGCAAGGTCATCTTAAGTCCTCAGAAGTTATGAAATTGGCACTTGTTTAATCATCCACTAATCCCCTATTCATGTTGTGAATTAATCATTGTTTGCAAAACAGAAAACGCACAATATACCTACCTGCTAAAAGAATGGAACAATTCCTCTTTTTAAAATAGAAAAATGCAAAGATGTGAACTTCTGGAACATCTTTCTACTTGTATTTCTAAACCAATACTTTACCTTAAATTGTTATGCTTGCTGTCATTAAAGCTGAGTTAAGAGAGATTCTGATTTCACTGACATGCTAATGACAGTTTCAGTGAAAATCTGTGGGAATCTGAGACAAGATGCACTGAGAGTTGTCTGAAATATCATTCATTTTATTCACACAAATAATCCTATCAGATTTCTTGCTGGGAAGAGGGATTTAGCCTTTAATAACAAGAAGAATGGCACTTGAGAAACAAAGATTAATTTGAAGTGAAATGTTAATTTGTATAATTTCATTCAGATTAGAATGATGATGACTGAGTTCAACATAGATCAGAGAGAATTGCATTATAGAGAAATGTAGTATAGTCATGTAATTACATTTTTTTAATGTGAATAGTGCCAGGTTTTGAGCTTTGACAGATAAGAGGAAATCTGTCATTACCACAGGTGATTTATATTTTTAAAAAATTTGTATTCTATTCCTTTGTGTCTCTTTGTGTCAGAAGGTTCTTATGTGTGAGTATACACAAATGAGCTAAAATGGTCACTCAGCTATGTTTTATAAAAAATAGTCTGTGATTATTGCAGATTTACTTTTGAAAGAATGCTTGGCACTTCTGTTTTAAATATATAAAAACTGGCATTTCTGTTTTAAATATATAACTGCATCAGGAATTGATTCTCTGTTGTGTAATCTAACAATGTCCTGTTAATTTCAGAGAATCTTTCCTGATTTACAGTTAATGTTTAAATAGTTCACTTAGGAAATCAGATACGTAGAGGATATTTAAAGGGTGTATCAGAAGCTTAAAATATAATGATATTTAAATTATCTTGAGGTGATAAAACCAAGTACAATTTCACACCTTTCCATGTGTGTGTGACAGCACAGCAGGTATTTTATTCGCAGTCAGCTGCAGTAGCATGAATGTGAAATAAGGAATATCAATTTGAATTAAATTATTAAATTTCTAGATTGAAAACAAGACGTGCTTACTAATAGGACCACGTAGCCTGAAATTCACTATGGCAACAGCCTTTAACATTTGATTATCCTTTATATTTTGCTTAATTATCACTCTACTGCAAACATTTAACAATAGCTAAAACATAATGGAACAGTTTAAACAATGAAAACAATGAAAAAAAACTATCACATAATTTCTCTGGTTGGGCCAGTGGTGGGTAGTCATTATTGTTACTATTTAACCTTTATTTTTTTTATATGGCTATCAATTGCTGATTCTTGTCATCTCTTTCCAGAGGACTAAAGGATATACTTATACCAAGCAATTTTTCCAGTGAAATTATATGCATACTTACAATCAGATTACCTCCTAGCAATATTTTTATATACATCTGTCCTGAATACATAGTTCTTGCTGTTTCTTTCACTAGGGATCACTTTATACTGTCATTTTTGAAGCAGTTAAAGATCTCTAAAGGAATCTCTAATTTTTCAATGCCCACACTAATATGAATGTGTCCAAATTACCCACAAAAATCCAAGAACAACATCATTGACTTAAATACACTCATTGCACTAAATAAAGAAAAATAAACATTCTAGGATTACACTGATTACTTTAGTAGAGCATTATGCTGGAAGCTTGTGATGTGTTTCTAGTCCCACATGGCTTAAGATCCCACTCAGTGAGACTGCTTTTCAGTGGTCCCTCCCTCTCTGGTGTTACTTTGTACTCAAGTGTCATATATCGAACAGCATTCAGTCAATCAAAAATTTAATATATTGTCTGATTGACTGGATCTTTTTGTACCCACAAGTTTACCAGCATTTATACATATTCCCAAATCACTGATGAAATGTGAAGACCACAGCAAATCTAAGCAGTATCATAAATATCTGAATCTTTGAAAGGTTCATAAACTCTAGCCAGATAATCATCAGTCTCCCAATGTGGTAAATATCACTAATCCGGTTAGTCACTGACTTGATTGTGAAAAAGACAAAAAGAAAAGAAGGGATTTCATCACACCACTTGGGGCAGATACCCCAAGTAACCCGGGTTCCCTACAGAATATATAGACAGAGAGATGCCTGAGGCATGAAGTGCTTCCACAGGAATAATGCCTAGCTAGATAAAATACATCTAGCTTAACTGGGGTAGTCCTCAGTTATTGTCATAAATGTAAATGTTTGTGAAGAAGAGAAAAATCTGATTTGAACACAACTTGTGTGCTTCCCGGCAATACTGACTTTTCCTGGCAATGACCCAGCCATTGTCTTGCAAATCTGTAGTTGCATCACTTTACATCTGAATTGGTTCAAATAGCTCTTCTGATGTTGTTTGAGTGAATGAAGACAGCTTTTGATTTTCTGGGTCAGATTCTGCAGCCTTTACTCAACCAAAACTCCAATTAATCCTGAGGAGTTACAGACTGTGTAAATATACAAAAATGATTAAAGGAGGAAGAAAAGGTAAACTCCTTTAAATAGCTGTTAATGGCTATTTGAAAAAGCCTTTTACGTTTCTGAGCCATTATCAGAAAGATGGCACTTGTAAACAGAAAGACAAATGGATACCCCAGTTTAAAAATGATGTGGTTTGATTTATTTGTTTTTAAGGGTAGGATATTAGTGATTTTCTCAGTTACAGAGCATCTCTCCTTTTGTAAATACTCGTTTCTACTGTAGATCTGTCTAAAAGATATTTATCTAGAGGACACCATTTTTTGCTTTAGCCACACTCTCTCCTTCCTCTCAGTCTCAAGCACACATAAACCATCTTGCTCTTCAGGCTAAGCCTCTCTGCCCATCCAGGCTTACCTTTAATGTTGCCCATCCTGAGAAGAGTTAAAGGTATATATGGCTGAGTTTAGTATCCATTTGCACTTAGTGTGGTCCTGGTTTGAAGAGTGGCACTAGGACCTTTGCTGCTTCTGCAAATGATGAGCCTGTGGCATTAAGCATCGATGTGAAAGCCTCATGTGTCTCGAATACTCAGTGGATCTAATTAACAGGTAGAATCGCACCCTGGGTGCTTGAAAAATTGCCAGACACCATAGAAACGAGTCCTTAAGTCCCCGGACCATCTGTACTTTCTTTTCATTGTGGAAGTCTCATTTAAACATGTTTTTCGACCATTCTAAATTAATTTATGCTTTAATGTAAAATTCCTGCTGACCGTTTTCCTTTCCATTAAAAGAAAAATCATAAAATGCTTTAATTCAATCACAGTAAAAAAAAAAAATCTCAACCCTTGATGAAATAATGTATTTTTGAACTTGCTTCTGAATATGTGCTGTTTGAATATCATTGCTACAACCTCCTTAAGTGACTGTCTAAAGGAAAAAGAAACCAACATGAGATACCCCAGCAAAACCAGGGGGTTGCTTGAAGGAGGGAGAGCAATGCACCATCACAGCGGAGTTCCCGGATCGCATGCAAGAGGTCCTTCCCTTCCTAAGGTAGTCCCTTTGAGCGGGGGTTAAGTTTCGAGGGTGCAGGGGAGCCCCGGCGGTCCGGAGCTCAACTCCGCTCCCCTCGCGCCGCCGCTCCGCAGCCCGGCCCGGCTCGGGCTCGGACGGGGCTTGGAGCTATTTAGGCGGTGTTTACCTGTTCGCTGCCAGCCGGGATGAGATATACCCTCCGGGGATCTGGGTGATTATGTATCCCCAGAAAAAAGAGCCGTGGATCATGCCAACTGTTTCGGGATCCCAATTAAACTTCGCTTTCTTCCAATGCAAAGGACCAGGACAGAAAGAGAAAAAGACAGGAGGAAGGCTGTAATTGTGCCACTCAGAGCTTTCACCAGCAGCAGCTTCACCCGTAGCGCAATCGAAGGGGTTCCGGTGCCGGCACCGGGCTCTGCCCCAGCCCCCCACGGCAAACGCTCGGACTGCCCGCCAGATAGGCAAAACAAACCCAGGAACAGCAATAGAACCACCACCGTCCGTGCCTCCCTGGTACATGAGAGGAGCAGGGGGACCGCGAGGCACGGATCACGGGGTCGGGCAGGGCAGAGCCGGGCATCCCTGGGACCCGCGGGACCCTCGGCTCACAGACACAGCCCTGCTCTGGCAGGGGCTGGAGGCGCACAGCCCGAACTCACCTCTTGCCTGTGCGGCCAGCGAGCCGTAAGGGGCGTTTATCTGTGAATCTGGGTGTTTAAGACTCATCTACATTTGTCACATCTTTCTCACCACACTTTTAACTCGCCTTAAAACGGCTCTATAATTTAAAGCCTTTTGTCAAAGCAAATTCACCCTGCTGTTTTCAAATATTTCTGCAAAACCTCTCCGCCTCCTTAAAGGCGAGGTACACCCGCTGACAGTCCCTTATTCGATACCCTCCTTCTCCCATCCCCTACGTTTATTTTAGGAGATATCTACCTTTTTCAAGGCTGTGTGAAAAAGATAGGGCGAGGGGCAAATTGCCAGCACAATAATACCACAAACTGGGTCTAGAAACTGAAATGAAAAAGTAGAAATAATCGGTAGAAATTGTTTGTGTGTCAAGAACGGGATTTCCGTCCTTTTAAGGGCACCAGCGGGGCAGGGCAGGGGGAGGGGGGCCGCCAACCCCGGGACCGGGGAGCATCGGCGTTCTGGTGGGGGGAAATGCGGCAAAACCATCCAGAGCCTGTCCCACCTGTGTTGAGGTGTTTCACTGAGTATTGTACTGGGAGGATGTGAGATTTACGAGAGAAAGGTTCCCACCTCTTTAATAACTTTTCCTCCTCGGTGTATGGTGCTGTTATTGACCATATCCACGATGGCCACCCCCAAATTACATCGGATCCCGAAGGAAATGCAGAATCCCAATCCACTCATGATGGCAATGATGTACCTCCGGGGCAGCCCGAAACAGGTACAGTCGCACAACGGGGCTTTCTTTTCGGGCACTTCCATAGGCTTTCCATCTTCTGTCAGCTCGATTGTGTCCCCTGGCTTCTGCCTCTTCTCTAGGACTCTGCCCGACACAAGAAGGGAAAGTCAAGCCCTGGCCGTCTGAAGGCACAACAATTTCGGGAAGCTGGAGGTTTAAATTCACCGTTCCCCTCACTCCTTTGGCTTGGAGATTGAGGATTTATTCCTTGCTTCCCATTCACCTTCAACTGTTCTTTAGCAATGACCTGTGGGAGTCACGATTAGTCATCCTCAACTCCCCCCGCCACCCCTCCGCAGCAGCCCAGGGAGGAGCTCTAGCTGAGAATTCCTCATCTATCATTAAAGACTTCTGCTTAAATACGTAGGACGTATCAAGAAGACATCATCTGTAACCACTGCAGAGGCGCCATGTTGGGCAGCCCAAGAGGCGCAGAAACAAAACGGGCTTCTAGAGGTTTTATTACCTCTTTGCTGTGCTAGAAGCACCAAGGGAGCGATCTTGGCGTGCACCTCGCTTTAGGTCTGGGAAAAAAAAGAAATGTTGAGCGAAAAAGACGGGAGGGACGAGGGAGGAGGAGAGGGCGATATTGCTATTTATTTTAGATTTGCAAAATGGCTGTCACATGCAGTGAAAGAAAACACAGCCAAGAACTGGCATCTCCGGAGAAGGCTTTCCCAAAGACCTCAGTGTTCAGCTGCACGTTGTGTGTGATCACTTAGCAGGTTTAACCTTCCCAGAGCAGCTTTAAGCGCTACCTTCTTGCCCCCTTGCTCTCACTCCCTCGGTTTTACTTGAAAATCGTGTTTCCTAGAAAACTATCTGAAGGGAAATGGTTGTTTGCAGCTATTTCCAATCAGCTGAAAAATACCATGAAAGGTGATTTAGAACTTTTTTTTTTTTTTTGAAAATTCTTTAAAATGCTCTCTCGGTAGCATGAAAAATCAGATTTATAGAGCACGTGTCCTATATTGAATCCCTAAACCTTCTTCTGAAGTCACTGAGATATTTAAAAACCAGAAAAGCTAACCAATTATGTCGTATTGAGAAGCAAATATGTGACCATTTGCCGATACTCTGGACTCTACAACCGCTGATCTCACCTCTGCTGTAGAAGGGCTTTATCACTCGGAGGAGCATCTCTTTCAGGTTAACTCATCCAGCTGATAGGGCACTAACAAGTAGCAGAATAAGGCTTAAAAGGTTATACGTGTTCGGGAGAAAATACAGGGATTTTCTGCAAAAACTACTCAGATTAAATTCTCCTGATTTTTCTGAGCATATAATTTCCACGCTTAAAGATCGCGGCATTAAGAAATAGCTTAAAAGTTGTGAATAAAATAAACCACCGTGGGTTTATGTTCAAAATTCGTTTGTGTGGATAAAGAGTAGGAGTGTTTTCTCGCTGAATGGGTGTCTTGTCTTCGGGAATAGACTGGAAATCAATGTGAAAGAGGCAAAAAAATTGTTTAGATTCTAAGAAGAGTGAACAAGTACTTAATTGCCTTGAGCTTAAAAAGATAAGCAAATCGCGAGTTTGTTAGTCGAGGTGTGAATTCAAACGGAGTTTTGCTGGAAAATACAAACACCGTTTCTCCATTATTCACTGTGTGACTACAAGTAGTAGAGATAGTAGTTTTATTTAAATGTTGTAAAGCCTTTAAGAATGGAAAAAAAAGGTTTATTTTCTTAATTATATTTTAAGCAGTTATTCTGGATTTTCCTTTCTTTTTATTATTATTAGTTTTCAGCAATTAAAAATTATTTAAATATAACCAAAAACTGTAGGAAATTAATTGCATTGTTGATGACTTTAATGACTTTTCTTAATGGCACACTTCCTATGAAAATGGAAACCTTAATTTTGTCTTTATCACTTCACTGATATGTCCCCTTCCCTTAAAATGGCAGCAGAAGTTGTGACTCATGCTGTGAAACAGCCTGGTGTATGTGCCCAGCACTGCCGCATAGGTATGGAAAAAAGATTTTTACGTGACCTACCCTGGGCAGACAAATCCGCAGTTACCTTATAGCTGCAATTCGGAAAAAAAAAACCAAACCAAAACAAAAAACAACAAACACAAACCAAACAAAAACCCCAACAAACAAACAAACAACCAAAAAACAACCCCCCCCCAAACCACACACACAAAAAAAACCAAACCAACCAAAACACACATACACACACACACACACACACACACATAGACAACCAAAACCCAATCCAAACTAACAAAACACCCCAAACCAGACCAAATATTTCGGGGTAATTTCTAGCAGAAGGTACAATCGAAAATTTATTGGAATTTCACATATTATTCTCAAACGTTGTGGAGGTCACTAAAATCACCAGATTGGATGGAGAATGATGTGTGAATTTTAGTGCCTGCACTTCTTAGGTATGCAAAAATCTGAGTTTATTTATCTGTGTGCACAGGGCTCTACGATGACAGAAATATTCTTTACACACAGAAATATACAGGAGTGATGCTTTTGAGTTTAGCAATTGCAGTGGTATATCATTTATAGGACAAGCAGATGCTTCTAAAGGCATATGGATGAATAATTAAACACATTCCTCTATATGTTTCAGCTTCAGTAGGAAAAAAATCGTTTGGATATCAATTATTTATACATCTCCATGTTTACTTTCATCTGATGATGAATTACACGAAGGACAAGACTAATCAAAAACAGAATATATATATATATATATATATATATTTAATAACTATTAAGGCCAGAGGGCAAGATCCTGTGAGGACATTGCAAAATTATGATGGAACAAAAATACAGGTTGCTACTCTCTCCTGATTATGATTTCAATATGGGATCCTGTTTTTTTGGAAGAAAGGTGGGGTGATCTTTTACTACATCTTTACTGACACCATCTACGAATCAGATAGAGAAGTTACGAGGGTGCCATATTGAGAAGCTTCAGCACTAGTTTCCAGGATCTAGATTATATCCAGCAGAATCACAACAGCTCCCAACCCTGCCACCGCTAACCTCCCCAAAGCATTCTACCTCCTGCAGCAATGGACGTTTAAGAAAAGCTTCCAATTTTGGGAGGGAATTACAATCCTGTAAGAGATATCGGTCTTACCTGTAGAGCTGGCCAAGCGATTTTCCAGCAAAATTCTTCAATCCTTCCTTGCCGGGAGTCAAAATCCTTTGTTTTACCGACTCCATTCCTGAGGGGATGCTCGCTGGATAATGCTCTGCACTGGATACGGCACTGCTACGAGCAAAGGTGGTTCATATTGGTTTAATCTCTTAACTTTTCGTCCTCATTCAATGGCTATCGGTGCACCTACGGATGAAGGGAGAATGAGAGGAAGAGTGCGCGCGTGTGTGTGTGAGTGAGGTGGAGACGGCGTGCGGAGTCGGGGGGGGCGAGGGCGAGGGAGAGCGCCTGTGTGCGGCAGCGAGAGGGGCGTCGGAGCGCGCTGCAGGCAGCCCCCGGGGTTCCCGGCACCACGGAGTTGCCAGTCACGGTCAGAAACTCTCCTCGGCCTCGCAGGGTTCAGCAGTGGCGGGCGGAGGCAGAACCATGCCCGGCAGGGAGGGGACGGAGATCTCCGTGCGGGAGCGTTTCGAGTCAGTGGCGGCTCTGCGTGTCCCCGACTGCAGCGCTGGCGGGGGCGGGGTGCGCTCGCCGCCCTGGGCAGACACTGCCAAGTCCCCGGAGCCGCCGGCCGAACCCACGGGCTGCGTGGAGCCTCGGTGTACGCGCTGTCCCCTCCCGTGCTCCCTCCCGAGCAGAGCTGCCCCTGGCGCGGCCGCGGCTCCGCTCCCCAGGCGCTTCGTCCCTTCAGCACCACGGCCAGCGCTGCGCCCCCGCCCGCACCTTGGCCCCGCCGCTCCCGCCGCGCCCCGGACGAGCGCCGCTGCTCCTCGTACAGCGCGGTGTGCGGAAAGGCCGTGGCCTTCGTGCAGCCAGTCCCGCTCCCGGGCAAACCGGGCACAGCCGCAATAATGCTGCTGTAATGCTATAAACAGATAACACCCGTTACAAAGGTATATTTACCTCTATATCCAAATTTACTCACACAGCTTATTTTAGATCATGTTAGGAATCCATTAGTGACTGCTTTCTCTAAAACATTCAATATTTTCCATATTTTTTTTTGTCCTCTGTTTTCATGCCTCTGAGTAGGCCACTGTAACACTCAACCTTGATTTGTGGCATTTACAGCACTGGAATGAACTGAGCATACTCTGAAGAAAATTATTTTTCCTTTCAGAATATAATAAGAATAAACTTTTATATCTTTGAAGAAAATTGAAGATGCAAAAATCGGTATTTCTTTCTAAGTCATAACGATTATATTTCTCTTAGATTTAATCCTAATATTTCTGCAATGTGCTACTAAAAAAAATTATAGCTTGTGTTTTAAACAAGTCATTCTAATATTATTAAGCTCTTTCACTTGCCCAGTTGGTAACCTAATGCAAACCGTATTTTCAAAGGAAGATTCCCTGATGAAAACATATGTTTTCTAAAGCAACTGCTCTCTGGATTTATTGAAATATTTCTTTCAGATGTTGCCCTCTGCTGGAGGGTTAATGAAGTTTTACAGCACCAATGCACATTTATACAAGACCAATTATTTTAATATTGAAATTCCTATAATGACTGATCCATGTAGAATTTCAATATTTCCTTTCAAAATTGTAAAAGAACTACAAAGTACTAGAGTAGAAAATAAATTATAAATAAACCATATGTAATTGAAATGTTGCTAATTAGCATCATAACACAGCCCTGATTTCTACCTCACAGTAGCTATTGGATGTGGTTTGCAGCATTGTCACTACCATTAAAATCCTGAAAAAATTTTTCCCAGAAGAGGAAAAGCTGCACAGTTACATAAGCATGTCTTCCCAGTGTATCATGGCTCCACTGTGCCATTGCAGATGTTCAAAGGAAACCTATATTAATAGGTTTTTCTGAGAGGTAGCAGGAACAGAATATTGTTTTGCAGGGATGCATTAATAGGATTGGATTCTGTAATTCAAGCCTTTCAGAAAGGTACTGAGTCCTTTTCCGAGCTGGAATCTGAGGAATTTGAGGCTGTAAATCCTGCCAGACAAGGGTGTTTTTTTTATTTTTGCTGTGCAAGGAGCTCTGGCCCTTTTTTTAGAAAGCTCAGCACTGGCATGGCTATGATGCTATGGCTACTTAGTAGCAGCAATAATTACTAGCAAAATAATAGCATTTAATAAATAAATGATGATTGATTTGGGAAAGATAAATAATTTACCATATCACACCAAAATGGAGAAGAAAAGTCCAGATTCCTGGCTGTTTCCCTTAGTAGAGGAGAAATACATACTCCTTAATTGCATAAAATATGCAAAATAGCAAGCTACCCTGATACAGTAAAGTCCTATAGTGACTAGGGTCTGCTGCTGTAGCTATCTGAAATAGAAATTTTATGTCCATCAGATGATAAATTCAGATATTACTGAGTCACGTCCTGAACAAGATCAGGTGATTTAAAAATAGTAATTATTTAAATTCTATTTTTGACCTTATTCTTGCTGTTATCTCACTGCAAAATGAATTTTCTCTTTCTCAAGTGTCATATGAGTAGAATTTATAAGTGAACATATATTTTATGATCCATTTTGAAAAATAAAAATATATGTATTACTTTAACTTCATATGATCATGCATACAACGACATTTTATTATTCCTGTTTACTGAAAAGTGACAGAATATTGCTCTCAATAACACAGTGTCATCTTCAGGAAAAAAAATTATGTGTTTAAAATCTTAGTTATGCCATTAAACTGCTGTGTGTAATACAGACTTCTGGTACTGAGGATAGCATAAACATACCTCAAAAATTATGAAGTATGATCTAATTACTACTTCTTTTTATGGTAGCTGTCCACTAAATCAAATGGAATTTGATTCACCTGAAGAACAAAGCAATTTTCTACCTTCTTTGGGACCATGGAACTGCAAAATCATACAGCAATGCCAAAATAATCATCATGCTTGCCAGGCCAGCAGAAAGAAGGTTTTCTGAAACAAGCTTTGTAAACCCTTTTTTAGTCAACTGTTTATTGAAAAAAATTCAATCATTAATAGAAGATATTGAAATAAAATCTTGTGCCAAACCTTGACTTAAGAGGCAGAAAAATGTGATGAAAGCATTGTTTTAAACGAGGAATTTTCTCATTCTCCCTGAACATTTGCAAAGATCACTTCCTGAACAAGTTTGGTGGGCTTTTGTCTTACTCTCCAGAGTCATGATGATTCACTGTTGCCGCTGAAGATGAATAGATCACACAGACACAGGTCAAGGTGTGGTGAAAGGAAGAGAGAGTTTATTTTTCCTCCCAGGATTTATAGGTTTCTGACCATGGCCAGGGATTGGATGGTCAGGATAACACTTTCTCACTGCACTGGTCATGAGAGATGTCCATCAAAAGACGTGTAGCAGAAGGAATGTATACCTATCTCTATGTTTACAGTTACTGTCCTGGGAAAGTCTTAGAAAACTATGTCAGCAAGCTCAGAAGCTGAGTTTTCAGGGTGACAATTCACTGCTGGACAAGTCCCTTGAAAAACTGCCCAATACATCTCTTTGAGGATTTAGGTGTAGTGTCCATGCACTGACATATTAAAGATGTGTCTATGTTGGATTTTGCATGCCAAGCTGTAAAGATTCCTGAATCCAAGTTAAAACTATGTTAAGTTTGATTGACAACACATTTTAGATAATTTTGCTTTTTGGAGGCCTATCCATCAATGTCTAAACCTGTATTTTATGGAATGGGCTGTGCCTATAGCTCTAGACCTAGGTTATGAGCACAATGTGGTTATTACATCCTGTTGAGAAGTGTATTACAAAATGGTGTCAAAAGGAATAGCTGTAATGTGATGCAATACTCATGGAACTTCTTCCTGCTTTCTCAAAATCTGTGATGTTTACATCTTGAGTGGTACTTTAATTTTCTGAACTGTGGGCCAGATTGGTGATTTATGTCATACAAAAAACATGGCAGAAGTTGAACTGTTGGGTCAAATCTTGGCTCTGTATTTCCACAACAACACAATTATCCTTCTTATTTTGTGTCCGAAATAGAACATGCTTGGACTGAAATATGCTAAAGAATGATGTGTCTGGGCAGAAGTTACACATTCACATGGTCCCTCTCAACCAGATTGTGCATTTTGGAAATAGAAATCCAGAACTTTGGGCCATGATCACAGGGACAAATAGAAAAATCTAGCAGGAAGCTGGCCACAGAGGCAATATAAAAGCGGCTGTGGACTCTGTCAAGCAAAGTTGAGTAGCTTTTCCTGCTTCATCTAAGTTTTATATATGGCAGCTTAGTGCTTGCAAATAGGGCTACTCTTTCAGATGCCCTCATTCAGTTTCTAGAATGTTATTACATTGCTTTGCCAGTAGTCTAAAAGGCAAAAGAAATGAAACATGATAGAGTACAGGAGTTGAACACTCATATTTCGGGGCAGTTTCTGGTTTTAAACCAAACTAGAGATAATTTGCTCAGGGATCTCTGCACTAACATAGATGATGAAATATTCTAAAGATATGCTACAAAACTCCAGGATTTTGGTTTTTTGTCTGTTTGCTTTTTTGTTTAGGAATATCTTGTTTCTAAGCATGTAAATTCTTAGTGTTCCTTCTAATATTACCTAATCATCAGATAATCCAGTTCATGTTGAAGCTCTTCCTTCAGCCCTCCAGTGGTAAAAGGACTAGATAAATAATTAGAATTGCAGTAAATTTTTATGTTCTATTGGTATTGCAGATTTCACCATGAAAAAAAAAAAGAAATACTGGATTATTTGTAGTTACTATATAGGACTACTCCATGGCTGGAAATTTTTCTGTTATGTTACAAAAAGACTTATTTATTTCCTCCATCCTCCCTTTCCTGTCTAAAATTTAGTTAATTTTTAGTACTAGCAGATAGATTGTTCAAAAAAAACCCCCAACAAATTAATAAAAATCCACCCAATGGGAAATGCCTTTTAAAACATGAAAGCAACTATATTAATTTTATTCTTTTTTTCTGGTATATCTGTGGAGAAATTTAATAGCATTGAATACATTTATCTTAAAAGTAAATGGAGATGCTTATATTCTTCCCACATGTTACAGGAACATCTGTTCCTTTGAATTCCAGTACTGTTCCATGAGTTACATGCAAAGGATCCCAAAGGACTGGAAGCCATCTGTCATGTTACACAGACAGAAATGCACCTACCTCTGGGGCTCAGACACAGTAACAATTCTCTCAGTATCCAAGACAACTATGCAACACTTGGTGAGTGGGATGCAATTATCCGTAACAAAATTTAGCCAAAGGTTTGTGATTGCGGCACATTTTCCTATATTTTATTACTATGATGATTAATGATTAATATCTTTAATCTGTCATTACATTATTATTCCAGGATGACCATCACTGGATTTTTTAACAGCTTAGAAGAGTGTTTTATGCAAGAGTCAGTTTGGAATTAGTGACAGTCATGTCTCTTTTCACTGCCTGAGAAACCTTGTGAGAAATGTAGAAATTTGAGACTGTATTGTGGTGACCATCTATTGCAAGAATTAGAAAATCAGAAGCAGATTTTATAAGGCTGCAGTAGTCCTTTATTTTCTGTTGACTTGTCTACATTATTTTAAAATGTATTAAAAAAAGTTTGGGGATGAATTTCCATTGATTCAGATCACAAGTTGCACTGATCTGAACAGGGCTTAAATCTACTATATGCTTAAATCTACTATATGCTTTCATTTGCTAGAAGAACACTTAAAGACATCAAAAGTAACATCATTTGATCAGGAAGCTATTCCTGGTGGGGGAAAACAACCCAAGAAAACACATAAGAGATATTTGGAAAACAATTGTGCCTAGTACAACAGCAAACTGACATCTGAGTTGGTAGAGCAGGTTCTGGACTACTGTGTTGGGTCTGAGACTGATACTATAACCTAAATTCGTCACTCAATTTTAATGTGCCTCAGTTTTTTGGGATTATTCTTCTTTAGGATAAATATTAGTTTTTCAATAGACTAAACTAGTACAAAATACAGTAAATGCTGTTTAGGAAGAATGTATGTAGGAAGAATGTATAAAGTTGTTTCATTAAGGAGAAAGACATAGATATAACTGTAATTAGAATCTATATCCACAAATATAATTTACTAGTGGACACTTGCATATTTTCACGTGCTAAGCCATAATTTTTCTCTGTAGAAGGATATTGAGACAATGAGTAGAGTTCATTGTAGCAAAAAGTATGTAAGGAGGAAGTATGTGTTTAGTTGTTTGGGGTTAGCCAAGTCCATAGAAAGTAATTGTCATGCTTTCCCAAGAAAGAAATCTGAGGGACACTTTCATTCATCCCATATTTTCTTCTTTGGTTTCATTTCTTGACAAGCTGACTATCATCACACAAATTCAAGACTGAATAATTCATTTATTCTCTTGAATTTTCTTGGAATTAGCATAAAAGCATTGTCTCCAATATGGATCCAAACTAGAAGAATATGAAACCTGTGCAGGTTTCTTATGTCATACATTTGCATCTGCATCAGATAACACTAACCCAAGTTAACAATGCTAGCATGTCTTCAAATGACCAATATTTTAATAAAGATATTTTATTCAATAATATATAATCATTGTATTCATATTACAAGATTAAATATTGCTTGTTCTGTGAGCACAGAAACAGAATCATAGATTCATTCAGGCTGGAAAAGACCTCTAAGGTAACTGAGCCCAGCCGTCAATGAGTTCACCTGACTCCCTGAGGCTTCCTGTCCTCAGTAATCCTGGTATTCTACTGTCCTTTCCTTACATCAGGCCCTGGTCAGGATCTATGAGAATTCAGGTCCTCCCCCCCATATTCTTCAGTGCTTTCCCATCAGCGTACTCAGTTTCTGTCATGTCATTAACATGCCTTATCCTTCTTCCTTATTGTGCCTCTTTTATTTCCTTTACAACACTACCTTTGGTAAATTATTTTCTTTAAAATTGTAGGGAACTCATAATTCTGGCACATTTATGTTTCTGCCAAATGGGACCAAAATGGGTTCAAAAGTGATTATGAAAGGAAATGAACACACTCACAAAAAAGAAGTGTAAGTGTCATTTTGTTATAAAATAGGACTCAACCCATCAGTGTTAGATGCTGTTGGTTGTGTTGATCTCATGTTTCATTAATAGCAAAAACTATCTTTGATATTGTTGTATCTTTTGAGGGACAATGTGTGTGCCTTCTCTAAACCACAAGGTCTTGCCACTTTTATGAATACTTCAGAAGTACTAGATGTCTTCTTAGGAGAACATGGCCATGGGTTTGAAGGTAGAAAATTCCAAGTGTTCTTGTTCTTGCAAAGGAAAACCAAAGACTGTAAACGATTTTAAGGGAATCAAAAGACAGAAATTCTATCCTTGTTGATATATGGAATACATAAGATGTTCTTTCTCCCTCAGAAATATTAGAGCAGCACATAAATTGACAGAAAAATATCTGCTTTATTTTCAGGCACTGCTAATGACCTCAGTGGTGGTTGCCATTGTGTTCCATAGATGAGGTGGGAAGATTAGGATGTCATATAGAAAGATTATTTCAGGCCGAAGTACTCAACCTATCTATTTAAAAATACGTGTGATCTCTAAATGCAACTAAAAATATCAAGTTCTTGATTCAGACACCTTTTCTAAATGTCAGCATTGAGCTCAGATTTCATACACATTTCATTTTATAATCTGGTGTTTAAGTGTAAATATTTTACTTCTATTTTTTTGTATTGTTTGTTACAAATAAATCATCACAAATCTGATAGATCAACTAACTGATTCCCCTGGAGGGAGTCTGTTGATTTTTGTGTGACTCAGTCTCTGTGTGACCAGTTCTGATGTCTTTAGCTATTCTAGTCTTTCCTCTATGGGGGAGGCGAATTTTGATTACTCATTTAGGGGCCTATTAGCAAGACTTGGAAGTTGAAACAATTTAAAAGACTTGTGTTGAACCTTCTTTCCTTACCAGGCTCAGGGTTTCCTTGTCTGTCTCTTAAGCTGGTGTTTTCATCCTGAAAGCCAGGACAAGCATTTCTGTCTTTTGGTTTTCTTTCCAACGGCCCTCATCTAAATAGTTGACATCTGCTGGGCCTTTACCATGGACTTTTACTGAATTACATCTGATTATTACAACTCATTCTGTATTTGAGTCACTTTCTGACTCCTCTTGGAGAAAAGATTTGCTGGTTGCTTCCCTTTTCTACCCAAAGGGCACTCTTTTACGGACAATTCTTCACTGGCTTTTTTTTTCTTTCCAGAGCTGGAGAAGTGATCAGTATACACTAGTGCTATCCCTGTGTGCTGTGAGAAGTGATCAGTATTACCATTAGTGCCGTCTCTGTATGCTGTAGTGTATGATCTAGGGATCCCACTCTGTTTGCCAAAGCCAAATACTGAAGTGCAGAAAGAAAGCTCTTATAAGACAATGCTATTTATTCTGTTTTAGTGGTACAGAAACTTCTCAATCTATTAGAAAAATAACAGCTGGAAGGAGGAAAAAGACAAGTGCCAAAGTCTCTTTTTACTGTATTCCTACCTTGTAGAGCAAGAGCTCTCTTGCTCTTGCTCTTATCTCTTAATAATATTCAGAAAGGAATTCAAGATTTGCCCATCTGTGTGGAAATAATTTAAATGTGCCCATGGCATTCTGCCAGCTGAGAAAGATTCCATATAATTTTCACATCCTCTATGCTCTCCTTTCAGAAGTCATGTCAGTTTCTCAAAAAATTGTCTTACCGTTTGTTTCTTCTGAAGCCCTGTTGAGGTATTTCTTAGACATTAAGCCTGCTTTATCCATGAAAAATGTCCATCATACTACAGCCAAGCAAAGATCAAGACTGAGAGATGAATAAATATGTGAGAAAAGGGAGGTTGCAAGCACAGTTTTTTGCTGTTTGCCAGATGTCCAGAGCTCACACCCTGGAGGCTGAAGCCAGGTAATTAATGTCTGCAACACCTAAGTTGTTAAATTTAATTGTTTTCTTGTTCTCGCACTTAATATTTTCCTGGGTTTCCACACTGTATATCTTACTTTATGCATAATTCCAGTAAAATCACTGTTGCTATTTCCAGAACAAAGAACCTATATTTTATTACAATGATCTGAATGTTTTTTGTACACATCATTTTTTTTTCTCCTTATCATGATAGACTGACTTTTCAGTACTAGTTTCCCCTAGTTTTGTTTTGTTTTGATCTGTCTAGTAATTGATTTGAGACTACCAATTCAACCACAATTTACACCTACCATGATGTCATATATTCCCTTTTTTTTGTGGATGTGTTCTGGCTTCTGAAGTGCTGAACACATCAGAAGCATTACAAAGGTTAGATTTAGTGCCTTTACAACAATTGGCTTCATATTTTTTGGCTTTTGGCTAGGAATAATCATATAATAATCAAAGCTCTGAAAATACATATCCTCAAACTGAATGGCTGGAAAGTAAGTAGTCCCTAAAAATACATTTTGTCAGTCATGTCCTCTTCACCTGCAAATTATTTTTTACTAGGGGGCCCCACTGGCTTATGAAAACACCTTTCCCTGGAGGAATCTTATCTTAAATAGAAATCTCCACTGAATCCATGCATTATATCAGTCTCATGTTACTGAGTCACTCTTGGTGCATTGAGATCGTCTTCTGCTTTCACAGACAAATTTCCTTGGCAGGTTGTCCATTTCTTTTCATTTATGACAAGAATATTAATCACTCTCAGATTAGTGTGTGCTCTGTCATCGGGACACATCATAAATCATTGAGAGGTACTTTGGCAGCTGGTTAACATTACACCTAAGTGCTTCACCCAGCACATGCTTTCCCTATCTACGTGAGCGTCTTTCCTTCACTCAGGTCTTGTACCTTGTGTAGTGTTCTCCAAAAGGCTTCATAAATCGATTGCTTATCTTTCAAAAGCTTCCCTGTACTCTCCAACACTTCTAATAGATTTCAAAATGATACTCATTAATCCTTCCTCACTGAAAGTATGGGTGACCAGTCACAAAGCCTGAGGGACATGAAAAATATGACCAGTGAGGGAAAGAGGGAGGAGGATTCTCCCTTAAATCTGTTTGAGGCACAGAGGTGGTCAGATAGTATAACAAACCAGCCCAAGTTTCTCTTAGTGAACCCAATATCAAGGAATATAACTTTAAATACAACAGGACTTTCTCATGAGTGCCCGCATTTTGGCAGGAAATCTCACAAATTATTCATGTTCTGGAATTCCTTTCTCATACCACATACCACAGGCAGCCTGAGAGCAGACCCTCACTAAACTTTTTTGAGGGGGCTGAAGGCAATTTCTGTTTCACATATATATTACTGCTTTTTCAAAATGCTCCATGCTTCATCTACACCATTTCCCTGCAGTAGGATAACAAGCAGTTTACAGATCCCTGCATTTGAAGGAATGTCCCTTTCTCAGCACAAGTGGGATGCCAGATGTACACGTCAGCTGTATCATCTTCTTCTCCGTGCTTTTTCTTATTATATTCCTTGTTATTTCACAAAAGCTTATAGGGACATAAATAGGACAACATAATGTTCAAAATGAAACTAATTCTTAACAGTTGATAATATTGCTAAACGTTGGGCTTCAATTCTAGTACCCTTAATAAATACTTGACCAAAGTGTAACTCCATTTTTTTGTTAGTAGACAAATCAGGTTCAGAAATTCTTTTTGCATCAGGAGGGAAGACTGAGCAAACTAAGCATAAGCAGTAACTTTTTCTTCTTGATAGTATTCAAATACCTGATACTTCTCAGGATTTTTTATTTATTAATTAGTCTAATTCTCCAGGTAATATGAGTAGGTTCTATTCTATTCTATTCTATTCTATTCTATTCTATTCTATTCTATTCTATTCTATTCTATTCTATTCTATTCATTATGACTGTGTTCACAATATAATCTGTCTGATGCTATGGTTACACAAAAACTCACACATACAAGTAAGTATCTGACGTGCAACTTGAGTATGGTACCTGGTAACTCAGTCTTGAAGAACAAGATGAAAGACTGAGAACTGCAAGAAGTAGTAAACTTTTTGCCTTTGAAGATAACAAAAAAGAATTAAAACTTCCATTCTTAATATTTTAAAATATTCCCCAGACACATTTAATAACCATTTAGAATTTTTCCATTATTTAAAGCTTTTTCAGTTAAAAATCTGTTGATACAAATGTTTGTTTTTAATGAAAAATTCTACTTTAGGAAAGTTTTGTTAACAACCAGGAAATAAAACTAAGGGAATGATTTCATTTGCAAAAATGGTGGGTCAAAATGTCTAACTCTTTCACTGGGATCTTTAATATTGCTGGGGAAGTATTAAAGCTATAAAATAAAGAAATAAATCTTAACAGAGAATAATTTTTAAAAAATTCTGAAAGCATAATTTTTTGTCAAACTTTTAGTTTTGCTGCCAGCTTTGTTCATTTCCTACCTTGTTTCATTTGAAAGAACAGAATATTCAGGGTTGGAAGTTGACTACTGCAGTCTTGAAGCTATTTTCCATGATTCTTGTAGCTGCCCAAAAGGAGTCCTGAGTATGTGTCAGTATGTCTCCTACATGTATGATAATATCCTGCCTTAAGAAAATGATGTGGCCTTGCTATGGATTTTGTAACATGATGGAATAGTTGTTGTTTTAGATGTTGTTACAGAATGTTGTTAAATAGATGTTCCATTATTGGAAGAGATGAGTCAGGGTAGGGGTTGTCCTACCTGGGGAGACAAATCATCACCCATCACTGTCTAACAGCCTCAAGGTGTATCAGGCCCAGATAGTGATTCACAACTGCCACTTGTGACAGAACAGGTGTTACTGGAGTAAGAAATACGGTGCTCTTGCAAAAAACATCTCAAAAGACGCAGTGGAGCTGGCTGCAACGGCAATCATAAAGGAAAGGTTTCAGCTAAGACCAGGCTGCAAGAGAAAATCCTGCTCTGCATTCCAGCATTTCCCCTGATGGGAGGAGGGAAGGAAGAAATCCAAATAACAGATGTTCAGTCAGCCCCATAGATGGGATGAAGAAAAAGTCCCTGGAAGGAGTGTCCTGTGAACAGTGTCCACAATGCCACCTGCACTTCCACCAAAATCTGCCTGTTTTTCATCCAAATGCAGAGCCATAAAGTATAATGTTGCCACTTTGACAGATGCTTCCTCTCTGCCTTATACTTAACATGAACATCTTGTGATTGCCTGCACCATTATTGCCCATTCTGACAACAGATTTATGGTGGGACTGTCTTTATTAATTTAGATGTTTGACATTTCACTGACAAATCACTGTGGTCTGATCAAAAAAAAATCAACAGAGAAATTCCTATCTACTGCTTTGGGTTGGCCATTTCAGCCAGCCCTTTCAGCTTCACCTCCAGGCCAAGCTGCTGTTCCAGCATGCTTTAAAATGTGACATGGAGCATAATGTCCAAAGACAATGTTCTGATATCATTCTTTTTATGCTAAACAGTATCAACCCTTTGTCAGGTTAGAGCCTTAATTGTAAAGTTTCAGAATGACTGTGAATTTTGTGCATTTCTGTGCCAAATATGCACCAAATAATTGGCATGTATTGCAGAATGAAGAAGCTCCCCAATGTAGCCTTGTAGGAAGTTGTATTTTTTCTCACAACAGAAACTGAAGTTCCCTTGCTTAGCATTTGCCCCATCCTCATCAGATACCTAAAGTCTATGGAAAAGCCTTGCTCCTGTGACTGTCTTTGTGCCCAGGAATGAGCTCAGTCCCTGCAATGACAGATATGTGACAATCAAGGATGAATGGTGTGTGCACAGGAGAGAGGGGGGCTGCTCTGTGCAGCTGTGAGGTGTCTCGTTACTCTGGGTAGACATTTGAAGCAGAGTTTGTCCAGCATTGAAAATGAAGCAAACACTCCAAAGGATTTCTTTGCAGTTAATTTCTTCCAGCTGCAAAAGCAAAGAAAATCCTGCTTTTCCGTTCTCAACTTAATCAACCTCTTGGATGCCCCCTTCCAGTTCCTAACTACTAATAATACTGGGTCCCCTCTCCTAGGCTGGGGAGACCTGCTGACAGACTAACATTTACAATTAAAGGTTTCTTCTACATACCTCAATATTAAAAATTTCTCTACTAGTTAGGGCTTCAAGCCAATCTGATGCCTCAGCTTTTCTGTCTTCTCCAGTTCATAAGACCTCACACTTATATTTATTCACCTTCCTCGTTCTGAAGATAAAGTAATTAATAAAGACTTCATAGTTCCTTTCTATTTTCAGTTCCCTCCTCATGTTCAGCACATAACCCCAGCACTCTGAATTTATAGCAAAAGTATGAAGCAGGCTCTTTATCTGCTTTGATTTCCTCTACCCATGTCACCTCCCTCAGCTCTAATCACAGCAGTGGCCCCATTAACTAGATCATCATCTTTTTACCAGTCCCACAGAGAGTACTTTCAGTTGATGAAAAAGTTGGATGTTGGTACCTGATGACTCAATATACTGTGGTATCTTTTAATTAAAACATGAGTCATTGTGACAGGCGGGTTGCAGCCACAGAATTATTTGCTATTTCCACCTAAATGCAAACAAAAACCCAAGGAAAAACACTTATTGCTTACCATGAAACACACAGGATTATTCTCCCTTATTCAAAATATGAGACTTTTTTGCTACTGCCTCTACTACTGCCTTTGCTACTGTACTTCTTCTGAGGAATTTAAAAAGCTGTCATTGAAACAGAGGCAAGGAATCCTATGTGAAAAGGGAAAGCAGGGAATCCCTCTTGATTACAATGCACTGGTGGCTTGCTTAGAACAGCATGAACTCTTGATACCTTAAAATTAACAGATTACTATTATATGGTGAACTGTATATAAACCTCTTTGCCTACCTATTTCATATGTTTGGTTTTTTTAACTAGATTCTTATTACAGAGACGTTGAAATCTTGGCCATATCTGAAAATAACAGTACACTTTACATTGGAATAGATGGAGACAGAATTTTAGCTGAAGAATAATATATAGATGCCACCACCAGAGAATAGGCTTACCTGTAGCATTACTATTTGCTGGCACTAGTTATGGGCTACTGTCAGCAGATATGTTTATTTGAGATAAACTGACAACAAAACTACCTGTTGTGAAGATGTAAGATGGCAGGGAATCTTGCCTTCCTATCAGTTTTCCCTGCTAAAACCTTCTCTCTGATGTACTTTTATTCCTTTTTGAAAAACCTATTAAAAGAGCTATTGAGCATCCAGTGCTGGAACATTCCAGCACTATTTGTATTACATTTCAACAAGCTCTAGCTGAGAAAAATAAATAAAAGCCACCAGCATGTGAGATGCAAGGATCTAGGAGCTGTATGAGCCACAATTTTTCTACCTCTGCAACTTTTCATTGCCAAAGACGGTGTGGGCCAGATAGACCTACAACATCAAGGGTTTCAAACCAACTCTGGTTAAGAAAAGGCCAACATAACAAGGCTCATTTATTTAATACCCCCTGATGACAGAAGCAGTTACTATGGCCTCTGCATATTTCAGTACCAAAACTGAAATGCTGAATAGTGTTGGATGCTTTGAACACCCAAGGGCCAAGCAAGGTCAGTCAGTGATTTATGTTTTTGGCAAGCTAACAGCACTGGCTTGTTGAGGAGTTGAAAAGAATAATTAAAAAAAAAAAATTCAAAAAAATCCTACCCTTATCAAATGGTTCAGACTGACTCATTTCTGACTGAGAAAGCATAGTCACTAATTATTGCAAGGGAATGTGCATATTGCATCTTCCAAAAATTGATATGGCTGCTGAATTTCACATCCTACTCATCATCTCCCAGCAGATTTCTCAGTATTTCCTTAAAAAAACCCTTCCTGAGTTGCATCTGAATCATGTAAGTGTTGTGTTAAGACAACTGATTATTTAAAACCAGATTTAATTTAGCTACTCCTTTTTAAGGATGCCAAGGCAAGAATTGTTGTGACCACCCTTAACAAGGCAGACAGACAAAAAAAAGCTGTGGCTTAATGAGGTTACACAGTAATTCATATAGTCTGGAAATAATTTTGTTACCCTTCATATGGTAATGATCATCCTTTTTCCCCCCTCTACTTCTTTCCATCTGTTTAGGGAAGGGAAGTTTTTTAAATAAGTCCTTTGTGAGGGCTCCCTTTAACCTCTCTTGCCACACCACATGTTAGGACCCCTGACCCCTACCCTGTGTTTTCCAGCAGTGTGTCCTAACCATTTAAGACAGTATTTTCAGAAACATTGTGTTTTTATTAATTTTGAACATTTTGAGGAATATTAGATAAGATTTTATTCATTTCAGAGCCTACACGTTTCAAACAAATTGCAGACTTAAGATATTGTTTCTCCCACAACTTGCTGTTCTTTCCCACTAATATGCTGGTGAATGGGTTACTTATTTTTCTGCTCCTGTAAGACAACTTACTTTATGAAATGTAAACATTGGAAAAATGTCTTCTGTTTCAGTGCTCCCTATGATTTTTTTTCTTTGTATAGAATAAACATAGATTCATTTTTAGAAAGACTCTTTAATCTGGGTAGATTATATTACTTTACCCATTTTTCTGATTCAGAAAGTAAAACCACTGAATTTTGGTGCACAAGTTTAATGAAGAAATTAAGACTTTTGAAGGGTAGCTACCATTTCTAATCATACAGAGTGCCAGGTTTGTACCAGAATTTGTAAATGTCTTCTCACAAGCTAATACACTACTCTTTTTTTATAAAATATAATTGGCTTTGAAAGACATTGTACCCCAATTAAACTTAAATTTAAATTACCCATTTACCACAGGCCTTGGTGGAGGCAAGGTTTAACATCCAAGACCAAAGCTTGAATGCACCTGAAAACTCACAACTTAATATATAAATATCCCTTATATCCTGCATATCAGCAGCATCTTCCTTCATCTTTTTTTTTCTTCCTCTGCTCTTTCTTTTGTTACTAATTCCTTCTCCTTTTAAATGCTTTTTCATTTTCATACTTAATTAAGTAACCTATCTAACCTCAGTATTGAGCACAGTAGTGGTACCATGTTATATAATTACATCTTGTTGGTTTTGGTAATTTTTCATTCTTTTTTAATACAGAGAGGATTCTTTTATTCATCTTACACCTTTCTTTAATATGCTTAAATTGCATGTGTCTTAGCTTATAATTTCAAAGCTACAATGACCTACCAATTCTAGCAGGTGACCCTGTTTCCAGAGTCCTGAAAAGGCGATACAACAGGAGAGGTGACATGTTGAGATAAAGACGTCTACTGAGAGCATGTCATAAAATTCAAGCCAGATTCCCTGTGATATAATCCAAAGCCCTTCACTGGTCCCAGAAGTGACTTTTAAGAAAGATTAAAATACGTATTGTAAGACTTTACCAGTCCCTTGGGAAAGCTTCAACCCTGCCATCTTTTCCAGTATATGTACTCAAACAAAAGCTACTTAAAGTGCATGTATGTGAACCACTTGTGCTGCATGTGGAAACTGCAGCATGTATGACTGAGAACTTGAGAAGTCACCTCAGGTCCTGGCACTGCAGGAATAAAAAGTGTATCCAGATAACCCAGAAAAAGAAGCCTGGCTGAAAATGGATCTCTATGAACACAACATACATGAGTTGCAGAAATCTGTATGAATATTCTCCTCCAGGAGGCTTTCCAGGCATTTGACTTTTTGTACTTCGGCTCCTCTCTCAGTTCTTGGAATTTTCACACAAAAGTTGACAGCACATTAAAAATGAACACAGCTTTATTTTCTAGATTCAGATCTTATTAAATGTGCATATTAAATGTTAGCAGAATGTTTTAAAAAAATATTCCGATATTAGTGTATCATATATATCAGCAACATACTTAGCAGACAAAAATGCTACTCAGATTACATGACAGTATGAGTCAAACAAGTGGTACATATGGAATACTCAGAAACGCCATCTATTTTCACTCCATTCTGTTGCCTCAAACTGACAGCATTAAATAAAAAAGAAAAAGCATAGTAAAAACATTCTAGAAAAACAGGATAGTGTCTCATAGTAGCACACTTCTTTTGCAGTCCTTTGCTTAGAACATGCCCCACTAAACCTTCCCACGGTAAAAAACCTAAATTTTAATTGAAAAAAAATAAAAATCCCTGACTGTATTACACCTGAAAGGTCAAATTTGTTTTATGTAACTAATTGTAATGAGGCAGTCTATTGCTGCTTAAATTACAGTAATTGTAAGACAAAACTTTATTCACTTTGGTTAAAGGAGACTTCTAGATACTAAATCACATCAAAATGAAATATTCCAACAATCAGTAAGAATCAGCACATCTCCAAACTGATCAGGCCTTCCTTACTTTCATCACTTTTCAAGAACACTTCAGGAAACTTATGTGAACCATTATAAACCCAACCACACTGATACCTTTAGTCAAAATACTGCTTAATGGCAAGTAAAGGCAAACTATTATGAAAAAAGGCATCAAGATAATTTTCTTATGTGACATTAGCTTTTAGTATGAGAACTCTTTTCAACAGTTTCCGTATACAAAGACGTAATGCTATGAAGTGTAATGACTTATTTTTAAAATACATACATATTTCTTTCTAAATAAGCTGATCCCAGGGTTTTTTCCACTTTCTAATGTATGATACGACATATACAAAACATCTGTTTGTACTGCATATGATCTTAAAAAATAAGTTTGTAAGAAGTACAAAATAGCAGTCAAAACATCAATTCAGATTTAGGGTCTGCATATCATTGCTGTATCCCAAACAAATGTATTTCTTTATTTTCCTCCATCTTACTTCTAAATAGCATTGCTCATTCACAACACACCTATTTTGCTGATATCTTTTCAAGAGTAGTATATAAGGACACTTTATTACTTGAAGAAACTAATCTTCCATAAGCAGAAATTGTCCATCTAACACTAAGTTTCCCAATCTGTTTTCAGCTTCAGTCAGGTTGTACATTTCCTACAGAAATACATCCTTTTGTATTTCATCACCTTTCTGTTTGAAGCATCTGTTTGCATTGCAAACAGTAACAAACCCACAACAGCTAAATTAGGCAGTTTAATTAACAGTATATGTGCAAGATGCAGCACAGTGCTTTCATGGTGCAAATTGTGGTGTTCGATATGTGATTATGACTGATGGCTAACACTTTTCTTTGGCTTACACATTAAGCAGCAGAGCTAATTTATTTACACATGCATTCCTCAAACAGATCCATTACTTCAAATACATCTGAATATTCAAGAACATGATCAGTTCATCATGAACATAAATTGCCAACATGCTTGATTGATCAAGCAACCTTAGAGAATGAAGGTAACTTACAGTAATGAGAAATAATCATCAGCATCAACTCCTTGACTGGCAGCCAAACTGTGTGACGTGCTCGAGGTAGGCACTTAGCATTAATCCTTTTGCTAATAACAACAGCTCCACTCAGGACGTTGATTTAAAACTGTTACAATATTAAGGTTACTCACCAAGTACTCCAAGACACAGGCAAGGTTTGCTAAAACAAAACACCTTAAGTTGTGGTACTAGTAAACAGCACATAATACAGCTGATATGGAATACAAATCTCAATTTTTATGTTTATACTTGCAAAGTATAACTTTCAAAGTGCAAATAGAGCAAAATTTTCTAATCTTGTCTACCTTATATATTCAGCATGAGAGAACTCAATAATCTGGTGTTAAAACAATCTGCAGTCTAGGCACAAACTGCTCTCCAGCAGTCCACATAGAACTGAAACAGAAGTGTGCCAAGGCAGGCTTGGTTTGGTAACACTGAACAGCTCTGTCTGCAGGTTCACAGTATCCTGATGCCTGCAAGCATTTTTTGGAAAAGGGCACTGGCCTGCAGAGATAATTTTCACACCTCTTGCAAAATGCAAAGAAACAAGGCACTAAGCATGGAAGCGTTGATACATTTTAAATATACATCAAAATTATAAAAATGCCTACCTGCTTCAAAATAGGAAATGAGGGCACATTCTTAAACAGCTGGAAGCTACTTTGCACAAATAGTTATTTATATATTTATAAACCCAGTAACTTTGTAGAAAAGCCACCTAACAAAAAGGAAAAGAAAAATTCTTCCTAAAGATTCAAAAGGAAAAAAAAAACACAACAGAATAACCCCCAAGCCACAGGATATTATGTATAAGGACAATAACAGCATAAACATATATTATTATTTGGCATGCTTAAAATCTTTATGATAAAAATCCAAGACCAAACCATTCAGCTAAATCAACTGGTATGGTGGTCCAGCTCCCAATCGACTGCCATGGAGTGCAGGCACATTCCATAGTATGCATCGAGGACAGACACACAGTTTTAGCCCTTTGCTGGCATTCATTGAGAATCCAAACAAATAAATAAATAAGAAAACAAGAAGATTTGGCCAAAAACAATGTCAAACATAATCTTCCAATGGCAGTTTTTGAGAATGAGAAATTAAATAACTGTTATTCTCCAAACTGCATACATCTTTTCAAAACCCACTGCATTTAGGTGATTCCACAATAATTGCATTTAGAGAGTAAACTCTTCCACAAATTGTATCTTTAAGAAAATAAATTATGGCTTTTTTTTCCCCTTCAACTAGTTTGTATTAACTGAATTTTGTGCCTACAGGTAATTACAAGTGGAATTAAGCCAATATATCCTTAAAAATCAATTCCTTCTGCAAAATGTATAGAAGTTCAAACCAATGTTTCATAAGACATAATTAATATAAAAAAAAGTCCTAAACCTTAACCCTTGTATCAGGAGTGTTCTATTCAAATTGCCACATAATAAAAATAATAATTCTCAGCATATTCCACAGCAGTGGTCCTCTGTGGTATCCTTTTCAGTCAGCTGGGATACAGTCTGGAATGTTGCAATTAGCAACACAGAGAGGGCTTGGTGGTTAATGACCTTATCATGCCCTGTGAGCCCTTTGAGGTTAACAGTCCCTATACCAGGAGTCAAAATTCTAGGATTACAAGATTACATTTACTGTTCAAAGTCCAGGGAAAATAAAAACCAGTGCTGAAATCATACATTTAAGCAGATTTCCTAAACCTTGAAAGCAAACCCCAAAATCTTTGGATTGAAAGAGAAAGGTTGAACTCTCCTACAACTTTCAACATACTGAGCAAACCACAGATAAAAAAAGCTAAAACAAGCTAAATCCCAAACAATTGGATTTTTGGCTACATTGCTCTGGATAGCTCCATTCTCCCTTCTGTGGCGATGAACTCTTTTTCTGTGGCTTGTTTATCACCTTGGCACAGTCTCTCCTTCAGTTTTTCAAGTTCATACTCATGTAGGATTTTTTGTGTTAAATACTTTTCACGTTTTATTTTGGCTTTCACATCTGCAGGAACATCAGGGATCATCCATGCTACAAAGAATTTGACGATGAATACCACATGCTAAAAAGAAAAACAAAGTAACAACTCATTACTAAATGAAACACGTCTTGTTTTTATCTGTCACCAAATAGGTCACTTTTTGTTCACAACAGAATACATTTAATTTGGATATCCTGGAACAATACTTAGTGTATCTAAGATGTACATGAAGATTAAAACCTATCTTCTTATGCAGAAATTTTAATTCCAAACCATTAATGACTCAGCAAACCCAAGAGGAAAGTGTCAGGGCCTGAATCTAAACCATCACTTTTTAACTTCTCTGTGTGGTTTGTTAGAAAGTTCACACAGCTGTGCTGAAAACACTTAGCTATTGAGAGATGATGAAACACAGCAGGAAAAGTTATGAGATGAGCACCTGAACTATCCCTTTTCCCTTCGTAACTTGTAAAGCAGTGGCTTAACACTGAAGTGCCAGTAATCCAAACTATTGATTTAGCTGATTTTAACCAATATACATCACTGCAAAATGCTGTCTGGATTTTGAACACAGTCATCTCACATACAGCTCTTTAATGAAAGCAAGAAGAGTAGAAGTGCTAGTCCTGGTGGCTTTAATCTCTTACACTTGCTTAAAGACCTTTTTTATTTTGCTGATTATTTTGATCAACATTTGCAGTCTTGCTTAGCCATTTTCACTGTTCCTACTCTGAGGTCAGCTCACTGAATTTAAAAGGCCCAGTAACAGTAATTATTTAGGACATGAGTACTTGGTATTACCTTGGGAACAAATTATTTTATACTCCTAGCAATTCTATTTTCTGTATATATATATTTACATTTGTATATATATTTAGTAACTATCTAGAGAATCACAAGGTACCAATGTCAGAAGGAAATTTTGTAGGGAACATACCTCCATAATAATTATAAAGGCCAGTTTTGCAGCAAGAATGTGCCAGAACTGCATAGTGTGTAAGTATTTTCTCTCATGATCTGGAGGATATCGATAGTCTCTGTACCTGTTGGAATGACAGACATGCAAAGGTGAAATGTCAGTCAGCCTGGGACAGACTACAAGCTTAGTGACACTTTACAAGCAAGTACAGCTGTCACTTAAGGAACCTTTTCTTGTTTTAAATGGTCTGTTTCCTTTTGCAAAAAAAGCCCCTCAGCTTGTTTCTATCTTTGTGTTTCCTTAAACACCCTCACACACGCAGCAACAGAGCAGAGATGAGGATGTGTGACATGAAATTTGGTACACAGGTTACTTGTTTTTCAGGCAATAATCAAATAATACAGGACAGGATGAAGGGATACATAACAGGGTAATGGACACCTATTGAATAAATGTGACAGACATTAGCAGATTATGGACTGGATAGATGCAGGGTCTCATGAAAGAACAGACTTGAGTACATGTACTACACCACCAAACAAATGCAGCTGTTTCTGAAAGTGCTGGGGTGGTTGGTTTAGGGTTTTTTTTGCTTGCTTTGAGATTTTTTTCATCCAATCAATACCTTTATTTTACCATTTCTAAAGTTCTTTTGCAATTATTCTAGAATCTCCAATGCTTTTGCTAGCAAGAAAGGACTATTTTTTAAACAAAAGCAGAATAGGTCTGATTTTTGGTCTGATCAAGGAAAATAAGGATTGATTTTAAATACCATACCTCATTCTCAGCTTTGGGATCTAAACATGTTCTTTATCCTGCTCTCTTATTCCACTTATATAGTCCACTTATTCAGCCTAAAAATCTTTGAAAATATTGCCTGAAGTTTGCAACTTTAGGGACATAAATTTTCTTCCTCACTCAAAAATCAATATTGTAATTAAGTAAACAAAAAATCCAGTGAAGAAAAAGCAAAATGCAAATTATCAGTGAGACTCTTTCTGGTGATTTTTTTTGAGGTGATTATTTTTGTTATTGGCTTGATCTCTTACCACCTCAAGCATTACCTTATCAGTAGCCTAAATATTACCTCTCACACTTCAGAATGATGAGAATGACATAATTTATTTTCTAATGGATTACTTAGATCTGCACTGGTTTTTTATAGTTATTCTATACAAAGTGAAAAAATACACCAACCTGCATATGACAAAGTTTTCTGGATTCTCTTTAGGTTTATTTCTCTCAGGAAAATCTGAAATTTGAAACACTGACAAACTGTTGTTTATGTATCCAGACATTGGTGAGTCTTCATTTTCAGAATAAGCATAGTAGTAAACTAAACGAGGGATCATATCTGATGTGAATGCAACAATAAAAGCCTGAAAAGAAATTGGAAAAAGAAATAAGGGAAGTTGCACACAAAATTTGTGAGCAAATTTATAAAGGGGTTTTGTTTCTGTGACTCTGGCATTACCCAGAATTAAGAAAGGGTGAGAAGCAGGATTAGGGCACTTCACCTCAGTAAAAGATGCTGACTGCAGCCTCAGCACATTTTGCCTGGAAGCTTGAGATACTTTAGGTGCTGAGGTATCATGCTACTTAAGCAGTACCTGCAAGTGGGTTTGTTGCCTGAGAGACACTAAAAAGAAGTGTCTCTTTTGCTCAGTAGTCTGCTTTACAGTATGTTTCTGATGAAACACTGGCATAGCATTTAGTTACCAGTTTGTAATAAATACTTGGAGCCACTGCTCCCACAGGGGCATCCAGAAGCAGAGCAGAATTCCCACAGAACAGGTCTCATAACGACAAGGACAAAAATGCATTAAGACACAGAATTCATCCACCTTTCCTGTCCCCTACAGTTCCCTCTGGGCAAACAGTGTGCTTCATCAGTCTAAGCTTCTTACTGGCTAACGCCATTCCAAAGGGCTGGAACCACAGACAACTGAATGAAAGATTATGGTCAATAAAATGCAGATCGGGAGCTGCACACTGTCAACATATGGACAAACCAAACCACTTGTTTGATGGTTCGTTAACATGATACAGTGCTGATGAAGGAGAATAAGCATCATCTGGTTTTTAATTCTTCACATTTTGAATACATGAAGAATCAGTGTTGATGTAGCACAGTTAATATACTTACATTAGTGACAACAGACAAGATGGCCATCCCGTTGAGGATTTCCTGCCACACTCCTATGCTATGTGCTTTTGCAGCCACAGGTCTTCTGTACTGAGTGGTTAATTTCCAGGAGTCTACACGAATCTCCAGGATATTATTCATCAGAGCAAGAAGGGGAGCCAGGGGAAAAGATGCCACAAAGAGAGTAATGAATCCAAACTGAATCACTGCAAGAGAGAAAAACAAAGTGTCAAAATCTGCCCTTCCAGAAGTATCCTCAGAGTGATGGGGGTCTACCACTAGCAGACAAATGGCAAACTTCTGCCAGGCTGCACTAGTCATCTTCAGCCCTGGCCTAAGTGACAATCAGCCCCAGTCCCAAGACTTCTCCACACCCTTCTGGCTGCCATTCAGCAGCACCCATAGGAATAGGCATTTAGGTTCTGTGAAATGATGCTGCCAGCAGTGCTGGATATATGGTGTGTAACTGTAGGGGAATTGGGATGTATTCATCCATCAAATTTCTCAATTGTTATCAGGTTAGTTTTGTTCTCTTGCAGTTTGTACCACCTTGTTCTTTTACTTCTCAACTACACATCTCACAGCCTTACCTCCACCTATTGTTACTGACTGAATCAAAACATTAATATTTTTTAATAAAATTATAGCATAAAATTCTATATGCAGTAGTTCCATTGGGAAGTCTTGACATTAGTTTAAGAATTGCGACTAAAATATACAAATGACCCTTTCAGTTATTACCAAAATTAAGTATCTCAGTACGGAATGTGATAATCCTCAGTACACAGCCAATACCACCACTATATTTCTAATAAAGGAAATAGAAAATTTTGTCTTGTTTAGGTTGTGGATAAAAAGAAATTCCCATAGACCAGTCATTCACTCTTCCATTATTTCAGTGGTAAGCTCTTCATGTCAGCCAAGCAACAAAATTCCTACTAGCTTAGCAGCCCTGGGGCAATGCTGAAGCATAGTTCTGATTCTGGAACAGCAAGGACATGGCTGTCAACAGTGATTGTTATGAGAGTATTAGTTTCACAAGACCACAGCCCTGTATCAAATTAAAGTGATAATAACACTACACAGCTCTAGAATACTTAAAAATATTTCTGCAGAAATAAAACAATACAAAGGTCCATTTTTCAACAAAATGTATCCTTGTAATAGACAAATATTAGCTTCTTTAAAGTGTTCTTTAGATTTATCTTTGCTTCAGTTTTAGTTTCAGTTTCTCAGGTTTTGTAAACAACTGTTATATGCCGACATGCTCACTTTACCTTTGAAAACCCATATTCCCTTGCCCACACTCCCTTTGCTGGTCTAATGGACTGAACCAAAGCACTGATCAGTGTAGGACTAAAGCTGAAGGGATTCTCCTCTAGCCAGTTTGTAGATCTCACGTCTGCAGTATCCATCCTTACAGCACATTTGGCACTCATCCCATACTGAAAATTTCCACTGACATCAGCTAAGAATATGCTTTGGAACAAGAAAAGAACACAAAGGCAGCTGGCTGCACTGAGAATAATGTTACCCATTCAAATGAAGAAAAAAAAAAAAAGTCTTTGCAGTGTTCCTGTGAAATTCCCAGCAGTTCAAGATGCAAAGACAGCTTTTTTATTAATTGGGCTGATCTATTTAATGATTTCCAGCAGTCAATAGTCCTCTTATGCACATGAAACTGGTGGCATCAACCCACAACAATTAATCGAGAAAATGTTCTTTTGAAAGTGTCAGTACAAGGTGTCCTGTCCTCAATTCCAAATTTATAATTTTAAACTTACCCATTTCTAAATATTCATAGAACAGGCCTAAGGCTCCAAATGTCTGCAGATCATGGTCTTGCTCCCAGCGACTGTATAAATTTTCGGGATTATTTCTGGCTTTCCGACGACCCCACCAGTTACAAATCCAGCTGTATATGCAGAAAAAAGTTAACAATGAGAGAAGCAGGTCAGATTGGCTCACTTGGTTAGAGCATGGTGCTAATAACACCAAGCTTGTGGGTTTAGTCCCTGTACAGGCCATTCACTGAAGAGCTGAACTTGATCCTTGTGGGTGTCTTCCAACTCAGAACATTCTGTGAAAGTCAGAGTCACAGAATTAATTAGGTTGGAAGAGACCTTGAAGATCATAAAGTCCAACCCATGCTCTAATACCTCAACTACACCATGGCAGCAAGTGCCACATCCAGTCTTTTTTTAAACACATCCAGGGACGATGACTCTATCACCTCCCTGGGCAGACCATTCCAGTACTTTATCATTCTTTCCATAATTTTTTTTTTCCTAGTATCCAACCTATATTTCCCTTGGCACAGCTTAAGACTTTGTCTTCTTGTTCTGTCAGTTGCTGCCTGGAGAAAGACACCAACCCCCACCTGACTACAACCTCCTTTCAGGAAGTTGTAGAGAGTGATAAGGTCACCTCTGAGTCTCCTTTTCTCCAGGCTAAACAACCCCAGCTCCCTCAGTCGTTCCTCACAGGGCTTGTGTTCCAAGCCCCTCACCAGCCTCGTTGCCTCCTCTGGATGCGCTCAAGTGTCTCAACGTCCTTCCTGAACTGAGGGGCCAGAACTGGACACAGCACTCACGGAGCAGCCTCACCAGTGCTGAGTACAGAGGAAGAATGAGCTCCCTGCTCCTGCTGGCCACACTATTCCTGATACAGGCCAGGATGCCACTGGCCTTCTTGGCCACCAGGGCACACTGCTGGCTCATGTTCAGCCGGCTGTTGACCAGTACCCCCAGGTCCATTTCCACCTGGACACTGTCCAGCCACACTATTCCCAGCCTGTAACGTTGCAGGGGGTTTATGTGGTCAAAATGCAGGACTCAGCACTTGGACTTGGTAAACTTCATTCCATTGTACTCTGCCCATCTATCCAACTGTTCCAGGTCCCTCTGCAGAGCCCTCCTACCTTCCAGCAGATTGACACATGCTCCTAGCTTAGTGTTATCTGCAAATTTACTAGTGAAAGACTCAATACCCTCATCCACGTCATCAATAAAAATATTGGACAGATCTGGCCCCAGCACAGACCCCTGAGGGACACCACTGGTGACTGGCTGCCAGCTGGATGCAGCACTGTTCACCACCACTCTCTGGGCCTGGCCAGTTCTTAACCTAGCAAAGAGTGCTCCTGTCCAAGCCATGGGCTACCAGCTTTCCCAGGAGTATGCTGTGGGAGATAGTGTCAAAGGCCTTGCTGAAGTCCAAATAGACAACATCCACAGCCTTCCCTGCATCCACCAGGTGGGTCATCTGGTCATATACGGAGATCAAGTTGGTCAAACACGACCTACCCCTCCTAAACCCATGCTGGCTGGGTCTGATACCCTGGCCAACCTGTAAGTGGTGCGTGATGGCACTCAGTATAAACTGCTCCATTACCTTACCGGGCACTGAGGTCAGGCTAACTGGCCTATAATTACCAGGATCCTCCTTCCCACCCTTTTTGTGAATGGTGTCACATTGGCCAGCTTCCAGTCATCTGGAACCCCACCAGTGAGCTGGGACTCTTGGTTAAGGATGGAGAGCAGCTCTGTAAGCTTGTCTGCCAGCTCCCTCATCAGACTGAGATGGATCCCATCTGAGCCCATAGATTTCTAAACATCCAAGCAGCTCAGTAGTTCTCTGACTGCCTCCTCCTGGACAACAGTGGGACCACTCTGCTCCCTCACACCATCTACCAACCCAGGATGACAGCTGTCCTGAGGGCAAGCTGTCTTCCCACTAAAGACTGAGGCAAAGAAGGCATTAAGCACTTCTGCTTTCTCCTCATCTTCAGTTACTAAGTTCCCTCCTGCATCCAATAGAGAACAGAGGCTGGTCTCACCCTTCCTTTTACTATTAATATACTAGTAAAACCATTTTTTATTATCTTTTGCAGATATTGCCTGATTAAGTTTGAACTGAGCATTGGCCACCCTAATTATTTTCCTACATTCCCTAGCAGCTATCTTAAATATTTCCTGAGAGACCTGACTCTCCTTCCAAACATGATACATCCTCTTTTTATTTCTAAGTTCCTTCAAAACCTTGTTGCTCACCCAGGCTGGGTGTTTGCCTCATCAATTCATCTTTTGGCACACAGGGACAGTCTGTTCCTGTGCCCTCAAGATCTCTGTTTTGAAGCATGTCCATCTTTCCTGAACTCCTTTGTTTTTAAGGGCTGCTTCCCAAAGACCTCTCTGAATAAGTTGCCTAAATAGGCCAAAGTCTGCCCTCCTGAAGTCCAGTGTAGAAGTCTTTCTGATGTTCCTCTTGATTTCACCAAATATCAAGAATTCTACAATTTCATGATCACTGTGTCTCAAGTGGCCTCCAAACACCACATCTCCCACCAGCCCATGTCTATTTGCAAATAGGTCTAACATAGTCCCTCCCCTTTCCTGAGCAAGCTCCTTAATAAAACATACATACAAGCATGGCTTTCACAAAAGAGGCTGAAAGCATTTATGAAATGAGTGTGTCAGAATTTGTGCTTAATTTACAGAATTCGTCTTATCTTCTTCATATGGCAATCATTCCTCCCAAGAATTTCTCTAACTATAAGATGGCCACCTCAGTGTCACAGAGAACTTACGGAACAATAGCCTCTTGGATATTTCCCCAGATCTGTTTGCCAGCCATGACTATGGTGAGCTGTGTCGTCAGTTCTATCAAACAGCCTGCAGGATCACACTGGTGGAGACAAACTGAGTATTAATGGGCATGAATAACGGGTATCACCCAGATAAACTATATTCTACTACTGTATAAATGCAAGAAAGGAGATCTTAAAACTTGTAAGAACAATATTTAATTTCCACATGGATTGCCAGATAAGCCACTCTCTCAGGAAGGCTGTTACAGAAGGGCTTTAAGTGTTTCAAGTGTGAGACAAAGCACACACCAAAATGTAACAACCATATGAAGACAGAGTAATTCAGAGATGCTTCAGCAGGGCCTGTGTGCACCCCTCAGCCCCAGCAAGGTGAATCTTTTGCACTCATTGAGCTCTCAGCACCAGATTTTTTTTAAGGATCCATGGTGAGACCCACTGGTATTTCAGGAGAACTGGGACCAATAAAAGCTTTATGATTTTTCACTCTTGTGACTGACAGATTTTCACTGCTGGTGTTTCCCTGACTAGAAAGAGCAGGAAGAGTCATTGGAAGCCCCAGCATCAGCTCCAGGACAGCTGAGGTCCAGCTCAGTTTAGACCAAGCCTGCAGTTGGAAATTTATGACTGTGCGGATTGAAGGAACAATCCACCTTAATTAAGAAAATCTTACCTCTTCATTTCGCCAGCGATTAAACATGTATGTGTAGCCACCTGGGTAACCAACAAACTTCCCTTTGAAGAAGGCCACATAGAAGCAGGATGAATAGTAGTTGACAAACTGGAACAAAAACATTTTCATAGTGAGCCTGTTCTCATACTCCATATGAGTTCTGGGGATCTCTGTGAAACCAGAAAACAATAATTTTATGTTCCTTTATTCTCTTTAAAGGGCAGATTCACAAATATTCATCATGCCTTAAAAAAAAAAAAAAAAAAGTTTTTTTTTTAAAAGATTTCAGCAGATGGAGTTCCTATTTTCAGACACCCTACCCGTACTTTACAATACAACGTTTGATGCAGGCAGGCAAAGCAAATTCATATTTAAAACTTCTATACAATTTAATTTCCCCTTCTATGTCCTGTTCATTAGCACTTGTCCATCTCCAAATGTTACACTATTTTAGGAGAGCTGAGATGAATCTCAAGAAGGATCTCCTGTAGTATGAAAATTTCACTATTGGCAACAGACAATTATTTTTTCCTTTGTGATAGAGAAGTACGTTACAATATTTTTTTTCCCCAACATACTGTATGTGCATGTCATTAAAATCAACAGAAACTGCATGGTCCATGTGCCTCTGAGAGATGAGGCTAAAGCTCATAATGGGCAGAAGAATAGGGGAGAGTATGGGCATCTTGGAGTTACTGTACATCACCAAAACCTTTGCTTAGGATTTTGCTGCCTTTTGCTGCTCATTGTCTACCGCATTTATATTTTTGAAGGCAGCAGGAAGCCCTAAGCATAGTATTATCAAATGTCCTGTTAAATGATAACATATAACCAATTCAAGCTGGGAAGTAGCATAAGAAAAAACACTACAGACATTCAAGTCCCTCTCTGTTGGTTAGGACCTTGGCAGACGTGTTAAACTCATTTGCCTTATTGTAAAATTGTTTCATATAGCTGAGTAAATTGATGCTTCCAAGCTTGGTGTAAGTTTGCATGCCAGAAGAACATGAGGTATTTAATGGGAATCTGACATCAGAGTGTAGGACAGAGGAGGGAGCACTCAGGTAAGGCAGTTTGCCTAGCTTGCAGCTCCCTAAAATATTTTTATTTTCAGTGAGCTGTTAAAATATTGATGTGAGGCAAACAACGTTCAGAGCACCAGAGGCAGGTTATATCTGCTTGTCTTAACACCAAATCTGGCCTAACCATTTCAAAGAGTTCAAGAGTGAAAAAGTCTGGGCAGACACTCCTGACAGCCTGGGCCAGGCGTAGCCACCTCGGCCACCTGAGGAGGGCAGCAGTTCCCCCCTCACCAGTGAACTGTTATGCTCCCCCTGTAACCCACAGCCCCAGGTAGTGCTGCCACTTGAGAAATTAATCATCCACACTTGCAAATCAGCAAAATAACACTGCTGAGCCTTCACGCTTATAATTCTTGCTCCTCAAGAAAGAAAGATTTAAAAAAAATCTGATTTTCTGTTTATTTCTGAAATTGTTAGTGGCAATTTTATTTACTACTTCTGTTTCAGTTTGGTCTGATTCAGCCAAGAGAGATAAGCAATACAGATATAAGAGATAGTCCACGATAAATCAAAATAAACCAAATGTAACATCCATGTAAGTTTCTGCAAGGAACATCTTTCAACTCTTGACTTGACTTGCAAGATCTCACAAAAAAAAGATCAACCAACTCTTTTTATGACAAGTACACAAACTGCAAGTACTTAATACTTTCAGTTCCCCAAGTTCACCACGCTGAATATATTCTGCAATTATGTTTTTCTATAAAACACCTTCAGGGACTTCTAGCTCTAAATCATTAGGGACAAATAAAATTAAATAAAATTGAAAAAAAAAATATGTAAGAAGGCCTCTCAAGAGTGATATTTTCAGCATGCAAGCAGAAGTCAAACATAAAATACACTACAAAAGTAGTCACTCTTTCTGGGCCTCAGCTCTGGAGCAAGGGTACTGTTATCAATGGCTACTGCCACAATAACACATCTTGGCCACAGATTCTCATCCTGCTCAACCTCTGACTTCCATCTTTGTAACTCGAAATCTGTATAGCCGGAGCTAAAGGAAACAATGCTCAGAAAAAAATGGAAAATGTACTGTCCCATCCCATCTTTTCCCCCAGGCTAAGGGTCATGATTATTTAGTCTTTTTTGCTTGTAAAGATAGCTGTGATTTATTTTTTCAAATATATTTACAGGATTTCTAATTGAAAGACTACTAGTTCAAGACAGCCTGATCTTGCTTGATCAGCAAGATGATCAGCAGGATGACTCAAGATGATTTTTAACTATGTTCAGGTCTGTGATTTTCTCTGTAGACTAGTTCTAATATAAACAAGAATTATATGATGAGAAACTAGGTTATGAGAATGACTGAAATGCAGGGAAAAAGTTCAGTATGGCCGTGGATACACCTGAGTCATTGCCGTAAGCTACTGTGAGCTACAGAGCTCCTACTGTGCCTGAGTTGAGAACAGCACAGAATACCTTGATGGTGTTCAATGGAATCTTCAATGATTCCTTCCAAGTTTTGCCTTCAAGTACCCCTGCTTAACTTACCCATATCAGTAATCCAGATGGCTATTCTCTCATAGAAGAAATTCAGTATCATGATGATGACAAAATTGAGGCAGGAGGCTGTGACTGAAGTTGCCAGCTGAGGGGTCAGTAAGCCACTGATGGGCTGCAGTGTCTGAGTGTTCTCCATGAGGCTGGCGAATGCAGCATACACTGCAAGGCGATACACAATCACAGCTATCATGCTGGCTATGATCAAGGACACCTGAGGAAAGGAGGGAGATTTGAAATACACCTGCAGCTTAGTATAGCTGTATGCACGCAGCTTTACAAACAAGATTTAAACCATCATGCTTTATATTTTTAAAATTTTATTCTTCGTGGGTATGAATTCAGCGCCATGGAAATGGAAAGCAGGCAGGCAAAATAATTTGTTACATTATATACACTAAAACCAACAAAATTATTTTGTTAACATAAGAAAAACTGACAATCTAATACCGATATCTGAGAAAGTGCAGAAGAGTATAGACAGGAGATGGAAAGGACAAGTTAGATTAAACTGTCTGCTCTGAAACTCACTCTTCATTCATGTTGTGAATTCTTTTTTCTGTTTGCCTTTACTACAGTTTTTTCAGTATATCTGTTAACATCAAATAAGTCACAGAGGAAGTTATCCCCATGCCAAAATGCCCAAACAAATTGTTGGAGTCTGAGACACAGAATGTGTGCCCTTGTCTCTGATGCCTGGCTCTGAGAGCCAAAAGAACACTGAATTTCATAAAACATGAAATTTATGGGCACATTTTCATGGTCTTACATGAAAACAACTGTTAAAGTTAGATAGAAAAGCTAAAAGTGTGAGTATGTAGATTAGAGAGTTTTCTTAAGTCACTGGGTGAAAAAGTTAATTTAGAGTTTAAACTAGTTTAGAAAGCAGAATACAAGATGGAGGATTTAGGGTGTGGTCTCTTTTCCTTCTTTCTTCTCCACATTCTTCTTCTAGAGGTTTTTGGGTAGTAGTAAGTGATTGGATAGAGAATGCCGCAATGTAGCATGCAGATGATGGGTCATTGGGTCATTAAGAAAAATAATATATGTGTCTATTGTTAATTGGATAAAAGCAGATATAAAGATGAAACAGCCGTGTGGTTTGGGGCAATTTTGTGCCTTCAAAGCCAAAATGAGCCAAAAGGGAAGGATGAATTAAACTTGAGCAAAAAGTCTGGAAAAGTCTGCCAAGTTTTGTGATAACATCCTAATAAACACAAGAAACAAGATCCTAACGAGCTTTGGAGTTTTCTTCCTGACGCAGAGAACTGAGATAAATGGAACTCCCCATGAAGAAGTACTCCGAAGAAGATCAGCTCAGAAGAGACTGAGAAATCCAGGTGTGAGGAGAAGTGCAGGAGAAGTGCAGAAGTGCAGCAGAATTAAAAAACAGATTGAAAAAGTTACACAAATTACTAATTAATGACAGATTTCCAGTGCCTTATTTAAAAAAAAAATCAGAATTTAAGTGCACCTTAAATGACAGCATGAAATCTGCAGAACAGTAATAAAAGCATGAGGTAACATCATGGTTAAAACCAATTTATGTTAATGTGATCATTAGTAATGATCAGCATCTCTGATATATGCTAAAATGATTCAAAAACATGCTCACCCAGAACAACACTGTAGCTCCTGAGATGCAGAATCGCACAGCCTGGCTAGTTAAAGGCAAATAAGGCTCCATCTCCTGAAACAGTCAAGGACAGCACAGTTCATGTTATTCTCACATCTTACTCCAACATGAAGCAGCACACAGAGCTCTCAGCAGCTGTGTGAAAAGTGCTCACATCCAAGGGAAACCATACAGAACCCCGCCCCTCTCTAATGGCAGACAGGACATAATTTTGAGTGTGCTAGGAGTTGGGGGAGCAGTGCAGGGCAAAAAGTTCAGGGCAGAAGCAGCCACAAAACTGCTATAAGTAAAGACAGTACCTGAAAAGAATGGTTAAAATTTTGCAAAATCAATCAGTAGCTAAAGGAAAAAGATCAACTTCCTGAGACAAGCAAGCCACAACTATTACCGTAATGCTAGGTTAGCTGTCAAACAGCTGAGTCCACAACTGGACTCAAGTTTTATAAACTCTTCATGCCAAGATTCCTTAAATCTTGTAATTTGTATGTGCCAGTCTGCCAGACAGTGCTCTTCTCCACTCCTTCAATTTTATTTGGTTTTTTTTAGTTGAAGAAATGGCTATGAACATAGCTGCCAAGCTCTGCCACTGCATGAGGCAACTGGGTCTTAGCCATGCCAGTATTCCCAGACAACACATGAACAATTTTCAATGCTCATGTAAAGTTTTTGCAACTAATTCTAGCTCCTAAAATATCAGAGTACATGTTTTATAAAAGAATCTTATCTTTAAGAACTAATGCCAGTGAAAGAAGATCTAGTGAAAAATAACCTGAATTAGATAAATCTGTGGGACAAGGCACTGTAGAATGCTTAGACTTCTCTTGAGCAAAGTGGCACTGAGTACTACAAATGGCTGCAATCCCAAATATAATAATAGGCAGTAATGTGCAATGACAGAGCCTAAGTTTGAATTGAATGCTTCATTATTTATGTAAATGAGAATTATATTGTGATCATTAAACTCAGATTTTAGCAATGATCTAATTAGACAGTTTAGCACCATGAACAAGTATGTTACTGATAGCCTCAAGATCAGCAATTTAAGTTTCAGTACACTTAAAACTTTGAACCATGAATAATGATGAAATAATTTTCTGAGTGAAGCAAAACCAGCTGTGGGACATAAGAAAGTGATTGTCCTCTACCCACATAACCTTATTGGTTACTGCAGAATTAACTTATTTGAAAGCACTGGCCTTCCACATGTTCAGTATAGCACATGCTCTAACAGAAGGAAATTACAATACTATTACCTGTACAAATTAGCTTACAATTGGGTACTGATAAGGATCACTGATAAACCCTGCTGCAAAAAAGCTTCTAAAAACCCCCAAGACAGTAAATTGAATTGTCATAAAATAAAGGCTTGTATAGTCATTGAATTTTTGTGGCAATTTTTAATGCATACTTAGAAAGTACAGAGGAGTGCAGTATCTCACACTGAGGTAAGAGAAGCGTATTACAGTCCATTTCTACTTCCTACCTAAATGAAGTTCACAAAACCCTATCTCACCTAAGGGATCTGGATTAATTTGGAGAGAGAACAATCTTCTCCCTCAGGACAGATATACAAGCATACCTTAGCCTTTGGCTGTGCTCTGGTACAGCTGATTCACCTCACCAGGATAAAGGTTTTGGTCCATTCTGTACACAACCACTGCTAACCAGTCAGCCCACCATTGCACTGTCCTAACATGATCACCCTCTCTCTCAGAGCACACAAGTGCCAGCACCTGCCTGCTGGACAAAGCTCCCCCGGCTCTTCCCCTCAGCTGCAGCACAACCACAGCAGTCTGGCAGGGTTTGGGCCCTGTGCAGCCATGGAAGGGGGGGGTTTGAGCCTGAGCATACACAGGGATGCAAACCAGCAAATAACACATAACTGTCAGGCATGTGCTTTCAGTTAGTAGAGCTAACTAATGAAAATTGATTTACCTGAACCTGCTCTCCTGAACATGCAGAAATTAATACTTCAGCAGAGCTACACTCTTGTCACTGTTGGACATGAAATGATTCACACAGATGCAGCTTGAAGTGTGATGAAAGAAGAAGGAAGTTTATTTTGTTCTTTCAGTATTTATAGGTTTTCGACAACTACCACAGATTGGATAGTCAGGTTACCACCTTCCCAGCCACACTGGCCATGAGACGTCCATCAAAAGGCATATCTTTAATTGAATGTATAAACACCTATGTTTATAGTTACTTTCCTGGGAAAGTAGCTAAAAATTATGAAAACAATATCGAAAGGCTTGATTCTCAAGGCAACACACTCTTAAACATAGTGTACTGCTATCAAAGAGTTCTGTGCAAGGTACACAGCACTAGTTATAACAGCAGAATTAATGCAGTGTATGGAAGGGGAAAAACTCTCATGAAAAATAAGTATATGTATTTCCTAATGATTAAAAAGACAAGCCTTGAAAGACAGGGCTAGTGTTTATAGAATAAAGACTTTTCTCACATTCTGGCTATGTTTCTACTTCTTTCTTAAAGATTGTGTTATCTAACTAGGATTAGTGACAATAAGCTCTTTATATGCAATTCTATGAAAGGGAAAAGATGATTTTAAAATACATCAAATGGGCTGGTCGATGTTGTGCTGGAATGCAACCAGCTGGTCCCAAAATTTGTCAAATAACTCCTACCTAAAATAATTTTAAATGAAAACAACTAATATCAATTATTTATATAGAGTATGCAACAGAGTTAAGTAGGGTCACTAATTGCATCTCAATTACATTTCAGAGAAAGGACTTCAGCAATTTTCACTCCTCTGGTGGTCCCCAAAGTGGTTGTGTATCAGAAGCAAAACCACAGCTAGACCAACTTTAGATCATGATGCTTCTTCATATGTCGTGTAGGGATAAGAAAGAATGGTTTTAAAGGCATGAAAGTTTCAGTTACTGCTACTCTGAATTGTGAAAGATGCTGTAAAAAAACAGGTAAAAGCCATAAACTTTGCCCTTATTTTTCTGATCTAATATATCAACTTCCTTATTTGAAACTTTCATCATACAACTGAATTTGCACACACGTCAATGCAGCATGTTCATACCTGAGTTATGGGATTCCTCTTCTTTTGGGTACATTTTGCTTCATACTCAGGCCTCAGCTGAAGCTGTTGCTGTTCCTCTTCAAAATCAACCAAATCCCATTCATATTTCAGTCTTGCTTGCCGCCTTTTCCAAAACTCCAAGAAAAGCGTAACTACAATTTACAAAGGTAAAAATAGAGCCAAGGAAGAAGAGAACAAGTTCATGAACCAAGTTAAACATCTGCACTGGCTTCTTTTCTGTGGTTTATTATTTATCCTTTCAGTGTGACTCACTGATTTTTACTGACTACCTACTATAGTTCACAAATAAGATCACAATATGGATCCAGTGATTTATTGGCAAATTGAATTCCAGAAGTGGATGACAAGGAAGATGCCAAGACAAGATATGGGTATTTCCATGGTTATGGTCACCATGTTCAATTAACTACTCTGTGTGTGCAAAAAGCAACATGGAATTAAGAAAAGAACTTGATAATTCCACGAATTGCTGTGTATAAACCTGTAACACATAAATAACTATTACAACAAATACACAGAACACCTTTCAAATAATATGTTGAAATATTCTGTTGCTTTTTGATGCTTGTTTGATATCATGGTGTCCTAGGGTGACTTTATGATGCTGAATTGTATCCCCATTTGTCTGTTTAGCCCAGAAATAAGTTTTGTGCCTTTAAAACTAGATCTGAGAGCAGAAGGGGGGAGAAGGAGAAGGGGCTGAATGTCTGAGGCAGCTGTATTCAAAAACACAGAGATAAGAGCTTCACCATTCTCTCTCTCTCCCGGTGTATACTTTCAGTAGCATGGACAGGGAGCAGGAGAGAGCTCTCCTTTACTTTTAGATTTTTTTGTTTTTTTTTAGCTAGATGAGGCAGAGAAGTTTCCCAGACTGTGGCTTTTCTTTTTTCCTGGAACTGTTCAAGCCCGCTCTGGACTGAAAACCCAGGAAAACACTGGGTGCTCACACCTGCGGCCCACTGGGGCCCAGGACACAGCATTTTCCAGCGCAGGAGGGACCGATAAGCGACTGAGGGAGCCGAGCTATACTCCATGAAAAGGACTTTCTGAATCTGCCATCTCTTCAGAACAAGAAGAGGTTCCATTGCTAAATATTATTAATTTTTCTATGTTTGTGAGTACTTTGCTTGTTAATTAATGTTTTTCCACTTTTCTCAAAGAAGATTTATGTCTCCTGAACTGATGGGGAGAGAGGCCACTTGAACTTGTTTTCTAGAGGAACCACTTTGGAGGTTTCCTCCCAGATTTGGAGGAAAAAAATCAGGTCACATGGTCATTTTAAAGACAGTGAACATCTGATGATTTTCATATGATCAAGAGTTGGGCTGGCCTAGAGAGAACTGATTTCATATATAAACAACTATAAAATTTATAATTTATATAACAGTTTTAGAGCCCTTTATAAACTACTTTAAAATGTAAACATTTTGTAATCTGATTGTTCTTATTTGAACTGGGGAAGTTTTATGGTTTACACAAACAGAGCAAACCTTATCTTCTGCAGTTCTAAACTCTTTGGCTGGTACTTCCTGAATGACTAATCCATGTCATGCAAATGCTAGTTCTTAGAAACCAAGAAAAGTTTACTGAAACAGCCATACAACAAAAACCTTATTAGATTAAAAAAAATAATTCTGTATGAAAGAAGTGAGTGGTTAGATCCTCTGATAAAAAATACACAGGCTTTCTATTAGCACACAAGAATCTTTGTGAGTTAATGAAATATCTATAAGCAAATTGAAGATTTAATTATGACATTTCATACAAACAGTATAAAACAAAAGAACTGTATTTAAGAAAATAAAAAAACAATAACTATGCTATCCTGAATTTATAAACCTTCATACAGTTGAAGAAAAGAACACATATTCAACACAATGTTCTTAGAAGTCTGGAGAAGTATGTAAGATTGTAGAGGCCAGAAATCCACCTACTTCTACATCAGCAAAGCATACTAAAATGTATGAATTTCACTGGAGTAGAATTTCCTCATCCCAAAAGTACAGCTAATACAGTAGCAGTGATGGACCACCATCCATCCAGTGAAAGGAGACAAAGCTCCCCACTCCCTCACTGGGACACTGATGATGTGCAGGGCTGAGCAGAGAGGAATCTTACATGGCCTGCATAAGGTTGGATCCCTCTGGTCACTATGGAAAGAATCAAATTTTAGCAGTTATGAGTACACAATGCTTATGGTATTTTTATGGTATCCTGTGGACATGATTTTCTGAACCTGAGAAAATTTTCAAGCTCTCAGATGCTGACTGTTCCCAAGGGAAAGTCTTGGGAACCCATTCTTGCTCAAGGATTATTTGTGTAAATAAGGAATTACTTTCCCAAAACAAGACACAGATGTTCTGAGCATGTTTTTTCTCTCTTATCCCACCAATGGGATGAGAGGGGTCTTGTTCCTTCTACCAATCAGGGTGACCTGGTCAGAGAAGCTTATAAAAGGGTTGTCAAGACCCCGCAATAAAGGCTTTTTGCCTCACGAAAGCAGCTGTGTGTGTGACCGATTTCTGGGGACTCTCGCTCAATATTTCATGTCCTCTGGCGACATCTGGTGGCCCGAAACATGGGAGTCGGCATCGAAATCACGCAGCTGCGGGAAGGTAATACTTTATTTTTCCTCCCCCCACCCGCCCGGGGATTCTGAGTTTTTTCAGTTCAGAGTGTGGGTTTTTTGCCTGCCATTTTTTCCTTTTGCTGGAGACTCCTCCCAGTGAGCTGACAGCATGCTGGTCGCTGCTCTAGCCCCAGAGGATGAGATTTTCCTGGATCTGTGGTTTGACATTCTCCACAGGCATCATCTGGATATTCCTGAATCAGATATTAATGCTTTGTATTTATGGGGAAAATAAATTGATTTTTTCCAACTGCCACTGCTGAAAGATCCTTGGTGGAGCATAGGTGACACCTTGTATCAGCTGGTGCTTACTGGCAATGGTGAAGATGCGAAACTGCTCCTCCCTTGGAAGAAATTCATGTCTATTAGAAGCCGCGAGCTCCAGTGCCTCATCTCGCGACGTCTCAGACACAGGCCCTGACGGAGGAGACTGGTATGATCCAGAAGCCGTTCTGCTGGACCGTGACTCGCAGGAGGTGGCATCAGACTCAGACCAGGACTGCCTAGAGGGGATATTTTCCCCAGCCCCATCCCTTTGCGACTCTAGCCTGGGGGTGGGTGCCCTTTTGTCCGAGTCCCACGGGACAGGTGACCGGCAGGAAGGGAACACGGGAGATCTAGCACGCGACAGCCACTCCCCTCCACTCAGCGGGAGTCACCCTGCCCGGGGCTCGGGGAACCGCGGGATGAAGGAAAACACAGTATGCCCCGGGCGTTTCCCACGGTGGAGGGAGCAAAGCTGGCTCCCGCTCCAGCTGGCGCAGTCGGAACACTAATTGATTTAACGTCTAAAGGAGATGGGGTCAGCTCTGCACTCACACGGGGGATAGCGCGCGTCCGGCTGCCGCCGCGGCCGCGGCAGCAGGGACCGGTGGGAAGGACTATGCACCCTGGGCTGGGGGAAACACGGCCGGCCCCGGTCCAGCCGTGAAAACTGCAGGAGCTTGGCCGGCGCTGCTGCAGTCCCCTGTGATAGCTTGCCGCCCCCGCCCCCACCGCCTCGGGGGGGCGACGGCGCGACCGACGCTGCTGGGCACACAAGTGCCGCATGCAGCAGAATGGCGGCTACGGCCGACACGGGTCCGCTGTTGGAATCAGGTTCGCCCGCGGGGCCCCCGGCCAGCGCGGTGGCGGCGGGGGCTGCCAGGAGTGGCGCCGCCCACAGAGGCGGCTCTCAGCCAGCACCGCCCTTCTCCCCCCACCGCGGGCAGGGCTCGGACGCCAGACCTGCCTCGGATCCGGTGGGGGACGCCCCGGTTGCTGCCACGGGTGTCGGGGCAGGTGCATCTGAGGCTCCCTTGTTTACCATAGGGGCTCGCGGTGACACTGGCTCGTCGGGGCGAGTGTCTGCTCGGAGTGGAGGACGCTGAGAAGGCCCACGCTCCAGTGCCCATTGGACACTTCCCCCATGCCAGGTCACAGTCCGTCCCAGAGATCCCAGACAGTTTTGATACAAGGTAAATGAGAAAGCCTTGGAGATGGAGGATTGGGAATTCCTTGAAAGATGTAGGGGAATTGGAGAGACTTCCCTTAATTTTTCAGATTCTGCCAGGAACAGACAGTCTGGTACGGGAGAAGCAAGCTCCAGCCAGGTGCCTGTCTCTGCTCCTGTGACGTCTAATGGGCAGGATCACAGAGATGCTGTGAACTTGCAAGGAGGTCTACAGGCTTTTCCTGTGGTAAAGGGAAATCCTTGAACAGGGCTGCCTAACACACACCAAGTCCTATCCACTAAAACTGTGTTGGGCATTAGAGACAAGGTGACACAATATAGCCTGGGGTCTCAGGAGGTAATGCACATGATTCACGTTCTTAATTCTAAGCCACTGGTACCATATGACATTAGGCACCTATCTCAGATGTTGTTTCAGCCTGTTCAGTTCAGAAGTCTTTGAAGCTAATTGGAGTCAGCTGGCCACAAAGGTAGCTGGATGGAATAGTCAGTTGTCTCACCATGACCCTAGGTATGGGGTTGGAACGGATCTATTGACGGGGATTGGGAATTTTTCTGATCCTGATTTCCAGGTTACATTCCACCCACAGATGCTAGATCAATGCCAGAAAACAGGCTTTGCAGTTCTGCTGAAAACCATAGAACTGTGAGCTCCAAAGCAGAAGTTTGCTACTATAGTCCAAGGGGCTAAGAAGCCGTACATGCAGTTTGTTGAAAAACTCTCTGCATCTGTGGAGAAGCAGGTGGATGAACCTGAATTGAGAAAGCTACTGGTCGCACAGCTGGCAAGAAGCAATGCCAGTGATGACTGTATGAGGGTGATAGAGGCTCTCCCAGGTGATCCATCCTTAGCACAGATGGTCCACACTTGTGCTAACATCGGCACCACAGATTATAAGATGGCTGCCTTGGCTACTGCCTTATAAGCATCCTCAAAAGGGGCAAAAGGTAAGCAGTAGAAGCAGGTGACAGCACAAGCCACCAAAAAGCAGGGGAAACAGAAGCAGAAAGGGAAAGCTCTCTCATTTCTGTGCACTCGGTGTGGAAAGCCAAACCACTATGCAGAGGCTTGCACAGCAAAGTTTGATGCTAAGGGCCAGCCTTTGCCAGATTCCGGAAACGCAAAGCTGAGTGCATTGGGGAAACACGCTCGGACATAAGCTTTTCCCCAGGTCTTGAAGCTGATACAGGCTTGCTTAGCCAGCTCATGGCCAGCACCTGTGGCTCGGTTGGACTTGATGTCTGCACAGCAGCAACAGTAGTCCTGAGCTCTTGCAAAGTGCATAGAGTTCCTCTGGACCCCTGTGGGAGTGTAGAAGTGCTCTCCTAATAGGAAGATCGAGTGCTACTCTTCAGGGCATCATTGTGCATCTGGGACTTATTGATGCTGATTATTCGGGACAGATTTGTCCTATGGTTTCCACTCCCACCCCTCCCATCACTATCAACGGATGCTAAACATGAGCAAAAGCAGGGAACACAGTGCCTGTGGAAAAGCAGGCCGCATAATTTTCTCAGTCTCACCTGGGAAATCATAAGGAGGAATTAAAACAATCCTCAGAGATAGAACACAGCCTTGCAGGTGCTGTTTGTCAGTTTCTTGTTTTCTTGCAAGAGAAGGTCAAGGGGTGGTATACCCCACTGACCAATGATGGTAACGTGTTAGTTCACTAACCAATAAGAGTTTTACCTTTCTGTACTTTCATGTATCAGTCTATAAAAGGAGATCTGAGGTAATAAACCTCACTCTCCTGTTCAACTCACAAGAGAGTCTGTGTCGTGCTTCTCACTCTTCCCTATAGTGCGACAACTATCCCCGAAAAAACACGCATTGCTCAACTTGTGCCTTTCAAGTCTTCAGTTTCTAGGACTGTGGACTGGTGTCAAGGGGATGGTTGCTTTGGATCGACTGGACCACCTCAGATACACTGGGCTGCAACCCTGACCGATAGAAGGCCTGAGATGTGGTATACCCTGTGCCCTCCTGGTGCCACCCCGCTGGAGATCCACCTATGTCGCCATGAAAATTAAATCTTCTGATCTCGTTTTCATAGTTTTAGTTACTTTCCCAGGAAAGAAACTATAAACATAAGTGTTTACACATTCCTTCTAAGAAATGTCTTTGATGGATGTTTCACATAACCAGTGTGATTGGGAAGGTGGTAACTTAGTTATCCAATCCCTGGTCATTGTCAAGAATCTATAAATACGGGAGTCAGAAAATAAAGTTACTTCTTTTCCTGTCATACCGTTGAGATGTGTCCATGTGAATCATTCCGTGTCCTTTAGCAACACACCTACAAGCTCTGATCAACACGGGTGCCTACATAACCATCCTGTCCTCCTCTGCAGGGCCTCTGCAGTGGCCTCTGGATCCTGTGGAGTCGCCTGTCGCAGGATTGGGTGGAACAGCCCAATATTTCAACAGCCAGCAGCCTGTGCAGATCATGAACTCAGAGGGACAATCTGCTATAGTTTGGACTTATGTCACCACAGCTCTTGCTATCCTGTGGGGGTGGGATGTACTGGCAGCTTGGGTGGTTCGAATCAGGACAGATTTTTGAAGGGGGCCACTGTGGTGAAGGGCACACCGTGCCCCACACCTCCTTTACTGGGGCAGGGGGACAAACCCATCTGGGAAATCCAGTGGTCCCTCCAAAAAGAAAATGTAGTCGCCCTTCCAGATTTGGTTCAAGAGCAAGGTACAAACTATACCAATCTGCCAAGTTCCATAGCAGAAGGTAATGCCAGGGCTGAAAAGTGGGCTAACCTTGGTAGCACCTCAGCCTGATGTACTAGCACAAGCCAAAGCACTGCATGAATTCTTTCATCAAAATGCACATACATTGCAAAAGCAGTTTCAGTTGACTCCAACTGAGGCCAGTGACATTGTCAATCCCTGTGATGATTGTCATGCACTTGCTCCGCCTTTACTGGTGGGCGTAAACCCTAGGGGTCTCAAGGCCTTGGAAATTTGGCAAACAGATGTTACCCAAATTGCTGAATTCAGCAGGGTGAAGTATTTGCATGTGTCTATTGACACTTCCTCCTCTGCAATGTGGGCTTCTGCTCACACTGAAGAAAAAATCGTGCAATGTCATTGCCCATTGGAGGCAGGGTTTTGCTGTGCTAGCAATACCTTCTACTGTGAAAACCGATAATGGCCCTGCTTACGCCTCACAGAAAGTGCAGCAGTTTATGCAGATGTGGGGTGTTTCACACAAATTCGGCATTCTGCATTCTCCAGTTGGCCAAGCCATTGTTGAACGTGCTTATGGTATTCTGAAGCAGGTTCTTCAAAAACAAAAACAGGGAATGCAGGGTGAAACCCCACAAAGTTGATTGGCAAAAATTCTGTATGTGGCCAATCACCTTATGGTGCTGCAGAATTCAAATAAACCTGTCATCTTAAACCATCACCTTTCTTTGCAGTCTTCAGGTGAGACACATCAGCCCTGAGCGAATGTTCAGGTGCGAAATTTAACCACCAAGCAGTGGGAGGGCCCATTAAAACTTATCGCTTCAGGTCATGGGTATGCGTGTGTATCCACAGACACTGGGGTACAGTGGGTACCTAGCATGTCCATCCTGACCTGCAATCCCAAAGGCAGAACCGAGCTAACAGGAAAACCACAAGCTGTGACCAGGAGGAAGGTCATCAAGTGGAGGAACCTTTGAGTGATGACACAGATGTAGAAGATGAGTGTGGTCACTCGGATGGTCCCTCTAAGCAGGCATCTTGCTTATTTTTCTTTTTTTTTTCTTTTTTGATAAAAAAAAAAAAAGAGAGAGATGTAGGCATGATTTTCTGAACCTGAGAAAATTTTCAAGCTCTCAGATGCTGACTGTTCCCAAGGGAAAGTCTTGGGAACCCATTCTTGCTCAAGGATTATTTGTGTAAATAAGGAATTACTTTCCCAAAACAAGACACAGATGTTCTGAGCATGTTTTTTCTCTCTTATCCCACCAATGGGATGAGAGGGGTCTTGTTCCTTCTACCAATCAGGGTGACCTGGTCAGAGAAGCTTATAAAAGGGTTATCAAGACCCCGCAATGAAGGCTTTTTGCCTCACGAAAGCAGCTGTGTGTGTGACTGATTTCTGGGGACCCTCGCTCAATATTTCATGTCTTCTAGTGTCAGTATCCAAGATGCCTGCTTACGTTTTTTAAATCTTAATTCCTCTGTAACTTTAAATTATTTTCACTCATTTGTCACTTCTGCATCTGAGGCAGGATACTAAAGTGAAGCCATTATTCCCCTTCTTCCCACTTCCAGTGTCCCTCAGCAGCTTTGCCAAGATCTCCCTCCTGCTGAACATAAAACTTATCAAACGTACTCACCCCATATGCCCATGAAAATGGCAAAAAAAAGAGTTGCCACGTTGTCAAACAGATGGGAATACTGCAACAGAATACCCAGGAACAGGTCAGTACCAAGACAGTTTTCAGGATGAACAAAAATGACAAGTCGCTGCAGAACCAAATACAAACCTGTGAGGACTCGCAGGTGGTATTTAGTCTCCAGTATTCACAGTCTCGGTCACAAAGTGGGCACATGATAATCTCTCCTCCAATTGCAGGGTCACAGATTTCTTTGCTAAGGAGGAAAACATTGTAAAGTATCTGTTTTCACAGCATCTTAAATGCTATTATATGAAATTTTATTTAAAAAATAAATAGGAGCTTGATTTGTTCAAAGCTCAATATTTGCAGCTTTACAGCAAAGATGCCACATCTTGTCACAGTCACTGCTGTTAACCATTGGTTGGTTAGGGCAAGCCAAGAATGAAGCAGCTGCTAAAAGGAGTAGAACTAACAGTTCCGTCAGATTGGGCTTTTTGGCTCTACCAGAAATAAATCAGGAGTCTGTCAGGAGCTGTACTGCACATGCACTGCTTTCAGGCAAGATATAAACCATGCTTCTCACCAGGTCAGCAATGATATCAAAACACCTTTTCTAAAAGCAGAGAGACCACTTCAGCTTTGATAGCTGCAGTAAAATTTGCTACTTCAATTTAATGACAGGAAGAATTTAGAATCCTATGATAGTCCTTTGGTATCCAGAGAAATCTCAATATGTGTAACAGTATTCCCAGATGAATTCCTAACCTAGCTAAAACACAAGTCTCAAAATTACATTGCTCAACAGAATAGATGAGAATTTTAACTTGTTAGTCATCTTTTATGGCTAAAACTCAAAATTTTATGGAAGCCTTCTTACAGAAAGCAGTCAGCAACAAAAAGTCAACCCTCTTTTCCTCTCCCCACCCCGAATCCCTGCATACAATAAATCTATGGACTTCTGATAAAACAAACACTATGCTTACTTAAATAAACCCACCAAACTGTGGCTTCTAAGATACTGGATCCCAATTTGATTGGAGAACACTGCTGTTGTGTTTTACTGATGCTTTTGGTTAGTACAAATAATGAATTACACAAAAAGGTCAGACTGCTCTGCAAGATAGATTAAATAGAGGAGCTTAAGGCAACAATAAACACTTAAACAATTTTGAGAGATCTAAGGGGTGCTTTTAGGACTTCATATATTGCAGCTTCTCCAATACAGAAAGATATGGTCAATAAAATACTGCTTTTCACCTACAAGTTGAGTCTTACTAATTGATAGCCACAAGCTCTGCATTAGTGGTCCACCACCTTTTCAGTCAATAAAGACAGCTTTAAAAGCTTGTTACCTGTTGAGTAACAGTAAGAATAATTTTTTTTTTTTTTTTTTTTTTGCAAGAATAAAATTTTCACATTGCTTAGCTTTTGCCCAGGAGATTTTGAATGTTACACTTACCTGCTCATATTTTCATCCATTGTAAACAAGCCATAGAGAAAACAGATTAAACCAACAACTGCTGCAAGGAACAACATCTCTGTGTAAAATCCTAGCCAGGCAAAATAGATTCCAATCTTCTCACCATAGTATTTTCTGAATAAGAAGAAAATGCAATTAACAAGAACACAAAGCAGAAATTTAAAACTAGAGCAAATAGAGCAAAAAAGCTAATAGAGTAAAAAGAGTAATAGAGCAAACTGGCCAGAGTAAAAGTGAAATACTTGGCAAAATTCTCTTTAAACAGAAGAGTAAAGGCATTGAAGTACTGTGGAAAATGACATCTGAAGCTGGCCATGAGAAGTTACTCAAACTGCATGAACAAGGTGAATGATCAGGATATATGGCCGCTTTTGTTACTTTTTTCCTCCTAGTAGAAACTAACATTAAAATCACTCTTTTCTCTTTTCTACATGATAGTGTAAGTGAAGATTTACTTCCTGATTTTTCCAAGGAGTTACGCAAATGAAACAGTACAACAGTTCTGACTATGTGGTTAAAACAAATAGGTAATCCACAGAAATACAACCACTTGTGTTACAAAGAGCTGTAACCTGTGAACAAAGCAACATTCTGTTGTATCACATCAGCTGAATCAGAGATCTTAAGTGAGCTTAAATTTGGGGTTAGAACTGAGACTCAAGCTTCCAAACTGATTTTATCAGTATTTTTTCAAGTCTGTGTTGAAATTTCAACATTTCAAACAAATCTTTAACACTTTTTTGCAGAGATCGATTTAAAAATCTGAGCTATTTTATGTATGTGTTTCTTTACATCAAGTCCTCCTGACCCCAGGAAGATTGGCTAGATGGAAAGATGCTTGATTTGAGATAAATGATTTTTCTGCTTCTCAGTAGAAAGTTGTGTCATGTCCTCCCAGGATACAGTGCCCAATTAATATCCAGTTCTCACTGGATATTAAAAGTGGTAAAGACTTCTTAGCAGGATCACGTTACAAATGAATATACACCATATTACAGTGAAAAGCAAGGAAACATAACCCACAGGCAGTATTTCACCTGATAAGGTCCAAAGGCTGCTCTTTGTAGAAGCGCAAGAAGCGGGCCCACTCCATGTAGAGTGTGTACCTCTCACTGTCACAGTTTGGATCACTTGCCTTTTTCCAGTACTGGCACTGTGAGCAAATCAGAGTAAGGGGAAAACAGCTCATTGACAGGCTCAAATACTACATTGAAACAGACAAACAGGAATGATGATGCACCCACACTGTGGTGTTGGTCATTATCAGGTATCTTAACTGTCAAATACTAAGAAAATTTTGGAATTTCATCACTTTCCTAGAAATTAAACACTGTAAAATAACCACAGTTTCTGACAGCTTTTGTAATTTTACTTTGTGCCACTCTACTTCTAGAAATATTTGGCTACATCAATTATTCACTTCATGATCTTGGTTTTCCTTTTTTTCCTTTTTTTCTGAATGTCTCTCAGCCACAAAGAAAAGCATGAAAATCAGTTTCTAAACAGGAAGCAACCAATGGAAGTTTAAGCAACCTGAAGTTTGCATTTTGGAAGTATTTTGGAAGATTAAATAATTATTTTTAGACAAAGATTTTTGAGTCTGTCTCACAAGTTTTAGAATTTTTTTCATAAGATTTCTTAGCATTTAAAGTTGATTGTAGTTGTATAGAAGAGATTCTTGCTTTTTACTGTCTGTGGTTTTGGTAGTCCCAACAGTATGAAGTACTTCCCAGCCTAGACTAGCATTCTAGATCCTAATCAGCCAAACTTTCCTCCTGAAAACCTAAGGAATGTCCATTCACTCATTTAATTTTATTTTCCAAGGAAAACAAAATATTTTCAAACATTTAAAAACATAAATCCATATACAGTAGTTAAATATGTCTTATGGTAGAATTCAGAGATATAAATAAGCAACTCAAGTTCACTAAAGCATAGTGACATCTGAAATAACCATTAAAAACAAGGAGAGAATTTAAGATTTATGCAAAAGAATAAAACACAACATTTAGAAGGAAAAAAAAATTTAAGCGAAAAAACCCATTTAAAACACTGTAACCCATCTCTATTGTTTTCTCCATGGAATTCCAGGACTAAATCCATATGTGTCATATTAAAAACTGATCTTACAGCAAAACTAAATACAATATTTACTATCGTTACCACATTTCCAGTATTACAGTATTTGCACCCCAAAGCTCACTGAGAAATGGCCAAGTCACCATTTCACACCGAACTGCAGGATTCAGGCAACTCACCTGACTTCAGTCCCAAAATGGTATGATCCCAAGAGTTTTTCTCTAACTGCAGGTAGTGTGTACTACTGTGTAACTACAGTGTGTGTGTACAAACCCTATACACACACACTGCTGAATGTACGGATCTGCAGTAGGTATTAATTCCTTGTTATTATCTACTGTACTACTGCATGGTCTGTGTGACCAACATTACAGGAATATGATGGAGTAAGTCTCTAAAGAAATGATGTGACTGACAAGTATTCTAAAATCTCATCCACAGGAAGAAACATTTCAGCACATAAAAGCCAGATAGTAGGGTTGACAGGTATGTCTTGCGTGTTATAAATCAGAATCAATTACTAGGACAAATTGCAAGGTTTGAGTATATTTTCCTATCTCCTGGAACAGCAAATGTCACAGTAGGTAAAAGAGTGCAAACACTGCGAAATGCTCAAGGGAGCAGAAAGCTGAAATACTTACATCATGAAGAGGATATGCAGCTGTATAGGTGCCATTGTTTAGCAGTCTCTTAATCCCAAACTTTTTCTTCCCTTCTTCTGTTCCATATGGGCAACGTGTAAGAATATAATTAACCTGAGATGCAAGGATGAGAATTTCAGACCTTTCCTATTTTAAGGCCATTTAATAGCAACCTATAATGGTGTGCACTGTGTAGAATCTGCAGGAAGAACATGAAAAAGCAAAAAGTATTTCTTCAGAAGGCCTGATCCCATATAAGAACAAAGGGGGCACAATTGCCTTGTAGACATCCAGAAGATCAGTTCCAACAATTATTCCATATTTCTAAGCAAGATGCACAGGTACCCAGGTCTCTCTGCATTTACCTTAGTTTCTATACCTATTCCTTCCTTACATGAATATTCTGATGGGGCCATGTAAACCTACATGTAAACAAACACCAGTAGCCAAATTTACATACGTACTATTCTATTTCTCATGGATGGTGAGAAGAAAGTGCTCTCATCATTAATGAGGTACAGCTCCTGCTTGTCCTTGCTGAATGGTGCCGTGAAATAATCTGGTTCAGGGTGCATCACCTTCTCGGGCAGTCTGAGTGGGAAAAGCACACAGTCCAGGGGGTTCTCCACCATGGGGGTAATGTCATTTTCCCTGATAGGAACTTTAATGTTCAGCACTTCTGCATATGTGATCAGAACCTCCCATGGCGCATGGATCTTCACAAAAAAAATCTTGCCATCTTCAGATTCCTGTTCCAGAAGAGGTAAATCAGACATTAGACCCAACTGTGTTTTATTGCAAGATTTATGGGAATATTTTTCATATAAAATGTATTGCCTTTTACATATGTTTAAATGATTTAAAATCAAAGGAGGGGGAATAAAGGACTTTCTGTATGTGTATACATATATTTACTGAAAAGCTTATCTGAGTGGATGGCTGGTCATAAAAACAATCTTTGCAGTATTAAAAGTTCACAAAGGCTTTTCAAACTATATTAATCTCTGTTACAGATGGGTAATGCGATGGTTTGCTCTTGCAATTAAGGGATGAATATTATGTGTCTTTTAAGAGAAGCTTTACTGATGTATAGTTATGCTATTGTGATTTGTTCTCCCCATAGTTCTCCTTCCCCTCCCCTTTTGTATTGTTGCCACTAGACAGACTTTGTAGTTGGGGCATTTGGGAAGAGGGCAGGCTTGTTACTAGGAGGCATGGCATGGCAACACCTGCCCTCCAGTCAAGTTGCAAGAAAGCAGTCTCCACCAACGGACAGCAAAGAAGAGTTGACTGACAGACTTTGTGAGGGCCAGGGTTGCCTGATGTAATCCCAGGGCTATAAAAAGGGGACCAGCCATTTTGTAGACAAGCGTACAGCAGACAGCCATATGCTTCCGGCGCTGTGTCTCTTTCCTTATTGAGTCCTTCTGTTGTATTTTGTTAAGGTTTAATAAACCTTTGAAATTTTAAAAGTGAGCATTGTTTCTTACAATCTCATACACTGAAGCCTGAAAATTCTCATGACATTGAAAACATGAAGAATAATCCTGTCATAGGCCTCATGTAACATGTATGTTCTTCTAGTGTTGCTCTGCATTCACAGTAGAAGTTAGCAATCAGAAGGGTTTTTAATACTGCTCAATGAATTCCCTATCTATGGATGTTACAGAGTCTGAACTTCATCAAGAGTTATTTTACTCAACTCAGCCTCTGGCACACTGACTGCATCAGTCAAAATCACATGTTCTCTAGTTATTACACCAAACAGTACCACTAATCAAACATCCTGAAGTTATTACAGGGTCCTTCCTCATAATTACAATATCCAGTGAGCATAACTAATCCATTCTTTGCCTTCCAAACTTGTTACTCATTGCCAGGTGGGATTAAAATCAGCTGTAAGCATACTTCCCATTTATGTGGATTTAAATCAAATCACAGCTATTTTGCCTTGTTCTTGTTATGAAAGCAAAGGTTTTGTTTTTGTTATGAAACCAAAAGCAAAAGCTTCCTCTTGAATCAAAATTATTCTGCTTCCACAATTCTTGTCAATGTATCTGGAAAAAGCACTCAAATTAACACATAACCTTGTTTCCCCTAAATTAGTCACACTGCACTGAAATCCACAAGTATAATTTATAATTTTTCTCAAAGAAAGAAAGTGGTTTATTAATTTCTGGATCTATTCTTTTGGTCCTAATTTTTCTTCTTTTTTACCTTCTTATCTTCTGTTTCTAGCTCCAAACCAGCCTTTTGCAGGTTGCTCTCAAATTCTTTTCTCCTTTCCTGAAGAGAAACAAAGACACTTAAGTAACTGATGAAGTTAGCTATTAATTGATCACTCACCGATGACTCATTGGGTTTCACTTCTCTCAACTGCTCCAATGACAACCCCTTAAGGCTATGTGACCTTCTCAAAGCAAACAGACAAAAACCAGCCGATGCATACCAGGCCACTTTCCAGTGAGGGCCAGCTTTGTGATGGGAACCTACCAGGAATTGCACTGACTAGCCACAGGGCACCCACTGGGTAGGAAAAGGCTTGTTCTGTGCTATCTGGGTCATCAGAGAAGCAACTGATGTCTTCTGTCTTGAGCACTTCTGACTTAAGGAGGCTGGTGTGTGGGGTGTGTTCAAGTTTAGCTATATTTCCAAAAGAAAAATAAAAGAAAAATTCTGGAAGCACGTGGAAGACTAATTGCTTACAGCTTCATCTATTTACCTCATCTATTTATTTTGTACATTTAGTTATACAATTATGCCCATACAGATATTCAAGTACTGATTACAGACAATTCAAACAGTATTTCACAAACATCACTGATAAGACCAACAAATCACCAAATGCTTAGTTTGCATAAAGTCAGCACAGACCTCATGCAGAGATAACAAACCTGCCCCTAGCAGTATGTGGTGGCTGGATGACCTGTGTGAGCTTGATATTATTCTTGAACTCCTTTCTTTTGCAAGCTAACTCCTAAGCGGTGTGTTTAGGTAAGAACATTTTCTTCCTCTCCTTCTCTGTATAATTTTTGCTTCTATTGAAAGACTGTATTAATTTCCTCTTAATTAAATAAAATTTGCTGATGAACTGCCAGAATAACAATAAATTAAGCCAAATATTGAGCCCTTAAAATGCACAAGCTACACCACAAAATTATTTCTGGCTAAACCATGCCATGCTGTCTAATGTTTCTTTTATTGAAAAGTCTTAAAATGACAGTTTTCAAACATACTTAAAAAACCCGAAACACTATAGTTTTCAGCCAATTTTCTTTTCCTGCATGTCTGTGAGGAGTAGACTGTCATTTTTGCATTCCAGTTTGCATAACCTACTCAGACAAATGCAGACCAAAAAATAGCATTCATAGCCCTTAAATGTTTTCCTGTGTCAGTGGCCTTTCATTTTAATGCCACATCTGATTTTGCCAAATATTACTAGATATTAAATTAGACACTGGACTACATAAACTTGTGAATATGGTAACTCCTGAGTTCTAGCAGATGCTGGGGGCAAAAGCAATGACATGCGCTATTTTTCCTACAAGCCTTCCTAAATGCACCTGTATAAACATGTCAGAGAACTGTGGTTTGCTGACATGATAATCAGATAAAGAACAACACAACTAAAATGTGATTTAAGAATATATGTTAAGATACTATAGAAAAGCTGACATTCAAGCCTAGTATCCAAAGCTATATGCTACTCTGGATTACCTTGTCTCCTAACAAAACATACTGGTGTATGCAAACATTGAAAGAGAGCCAAACAAGTCAGCTCAGAGGGTTCTCTGCCACCAGACACCAACCAGCTTCTCTCCAGCTGTGCAGCTCAGGAGCAGACAGAGCCAAAGAGTCTGGCCCCATCTTACTTATCTTTCCTTACAATACACTTGGTGTGGCGAACTGCAGTACTCTTAAAAGAAATTATGCTCTTTTTACCACCTTGCTCTTCTCCCACAAGCCCCCTCCTGAAACTCATGCAATGTACTGTACTTTCCAGTTAATGGGAAAAACATTTTTAAAAGGAAATCAATCTCCCACACACACAAAAAAAAAATCTTGCCAAATACTGTATTTCTTCATGTCACCATAAAAGGCTTAAAATGGACAAAACATATTCCTTGGATCAGAGCTGGTAGTTTTTAATGTGTACTTGTTAGAATTCTAAGCTTACTGGCCCTCAAACCTAATAAACTATCCCTGATGCATATATTTCTGACTCTGCTATAGATGCCACTCTGCAGTCAAAGAGGCATGAAGGAAGCTCTTTAAGTCATCACATCCACCATATTATGTGGATATGTCCCATAATGTGGGACAAGCACAGAATAACTTTATCATCTAACACATGTGGGGCTGTAATGAACCACCTCACTAAGATTAACAGAGCAAGATCCAAAGTCCAGCAGTACTATTATGCCCAGTGTAAATGCAACACTGCATAATCAGGTATCTATGGAAGAGAGATAACTTCTATAAACCCCATTGTGATAACAATGCTGATACAACAATGGGTAACAATGCAGGTCAAAGTCCTGGTGGGTCCCTTCTGACTCAGCATATTCTGTGATTCTCTAATTCTATGAACTCCTGGTCCTGCATGTGACACTCCAAGAGTCACATTGTGTACCTGAAAGTGTTGTCCAAATGCTTCTTGAATTGTCAGACTTGGTGCAGTGGCCTGTGACCTGTTCTGGTGCCTGACCACCCTTTGCGTAAAAAAATCTTTAGTTCCTAATACTCAACCTAAACCTCCCCTGACTCAGCTTCATGTCATTCCTTTGAGTCTTGTCACTGACTGGTCTGAGAGAGAAGAGACTGGTACTTCTCCTTCCTCTTCTCCACACAAGAAAACTGTACACTGTGATGAGGTTTGCCCTCAGTCTCCTCTTCTTCAGGCTGAACAAACCAAGTGCCCTCAGCTGCCTCTCATAAGGCTTCCTGTCAAGATTCCTCACCAGCCCCGTGGCCCTCTTTTGGACAGTCTCTCTACATCTGTCTTATTTTACATTGTGGTGCCCAAAATCGCACACAGAACTCAAGATGAAACTGCCCCAGCTCAGAGCAGAGTGGGACAACCCTCCTCCCTTGCCTGGCTGGTAATGCTGTGCCTGATGCACCCCTAGGTCAGGGCTGGCCCTCCTAGATGCCAGGGCACTGCTGATTCATTGGACTTGATTGTTGTGGGTCCCTTCCAATGCAGGACATGCTGTGATTTTTTCTGCAACTACCAGACAAGCCTCTGCAAAGCTGCACGGAGAAGTCCCAGTTCAGACTGAGCACAGCTTTCGGCCACTCCTGCAGACCTGGGGGTGCAGCCGGTAACAGGGCTAACAGCAGCAACAAGCATCTGATACTTGCTGCCTGTGGCTCCCTAACTCTGGCCTAGTTGGTACTTCTAAGAAAGCAGAAGATTCTGTCTGAGATGATGAAAACCAGGAAAGAACTAGATAAAATTTCCTTCTGTATCTCTGTACCCCACTGGGGACAGAGGTACTTTGCTTCCAGTTAACAAATGAGTGAGTTACTTTGCACAGAGATCTATGAGCCCTAATGCTTGGTAGTTCTTGAGAAGAAATACACTGATGGACAATAAAGGTCATACATCTTTGTTACATATTTTTATAAATTTGATTTATTTTTTTAATATTCACATACATTTCATATGGTGGTGAACTATTTCCACATGTGCTGGAGGCTTTAAGGAATAATATTAAGAATTGTCTCAAAAAATTGTAATCCTAAATTTTGTTCAGAGACCTTTGTGGTTTGGATCTATTTATGTAGCTTATAGAAGGCAAGTTCAAAACAGTGTTGAAGCTGGAATGTATCTGGGAATATCAAAAACAGTAGGCCTGTTGTTCTGCATGAAACTAAGGGAGAAGATGAACAGACTGTCTCAAAATTTCTATCTGTATCAGGACTATGTTGAAACACACAAAGAAGTTATTTATCCCATTCTTAGAAATGCAGAATAAAGCTGTTTCCTTGAGATTAGGAAATAAAACCCTTTGTCACAACTGTTATTCTCCTCATATGAATACCTCTATTCTTAGTTGTTCCACTTTACTGCATCCTTGTACTACCGTAAAAAAAACATTTATTTCTATGACAGCTGTATAATAGCAAGGACAGTGTATGTCAGACAAATTCCAGAGGCTGCAGTTCATCAATATTTAAATCTTGTTACCACAAAGACAACAGCACAGTACTTGTATGCTAAGAAGTCTGCACTAATTTATGGACTTACTAATTGCATAAACATCAGTGCTGAATATAATTATAGGGAAAATGTAGATGCCCCAGGAACTGTGTAAAAAAAACTGATATCTCCATGACTGTTTGTCCAGTGACCAAAGAGTTAGTCTGCAGGGCTACTGATCTTCCTCCATGGGGCCATAAACTCTTTTGCAAGGAACATATATACACAGAATTAAATCTCACAAGAGATGTTTAGACCTTTTGAAAGACAGAGATGTTTCTTCTAGGAAGTGCATTTTTACCTCAAAGAGGAAGAAGAATATTAGCTACTAACTCTTGGGCTTTTTTCCACGTGAATAATGACACCCATGGACATGGACTCTGGTCTGGCAAAGATTCCTGCTACCCCCTAATGACCCATAAAGAAATGAGAAGGAAACTGCTTCACACAATATGAGTGACTAGACTGACCATCTGACTCATTTTCCTTCCCACCTGAAACATTACCTAAATAGTATTCATTTCTTCCGTGATTTTAAATAATTCAAGTATGACTAATGGAAAAGTTTAAGAGTTGCTTTGACAAATTTTGCATGGGGATCTTTCTTCTCTCTATACTGAGTAGTCTTCCTTCTTTCTCAAATGTGTTTTGCTTCAGGGTAGAAGAAAGCATCTAGCTAAGACTATGGCCTGACAAGAGACAGGGTGAGTTTGAAAAAGTATGCTTGCATATAAACCTATGGTATTATAGCTATCAAATAACCTGGTCTCCCAAGAAAATCTTTGGAATGTGGCTAGCTGAGCAAAGCTGACTGAGATGCCTAATCTGGGAAAAGCATCAAACAGAGACATGACAAATTTTTGGATTTTTTAAGGTAGTAAGAGTAGGATGCAGGGGCTGTGTTCCTCACTGAATTGTATTTGGATGCAAGGACAGGCAGCAGAAGTTGTTAATGAAAACAGGCCAACAGTATTTTCTTAATAAAAGAATGAAAGCAACATGCAAATTTTTTAAACAGCCCGATCTCACAGTATTTTTCAAAAGGTAATTTGAATTTTTAATTATGAAATACTTTAATATGACAAGATATAGATTGTAAGTGTTCTTTGTTTCAAAGCCCAACAGTTTTGATCGTGATTTTGTCATAAACATTGGTATAATTATGCTTTTTTTCAGATATCCTTATCTTTCAGAATAATATGATTACTTGAAAATGTAGTTTTGGTGTCTCCTTTTTAAAATTTTTTTGATCATGAGTAAACTTTGTTATGTATTCGAGAGACTAGTTTGTAAATGTAACCTCTCCTGCCTCTGAAAGAAGGCAGCAAATACAGAGAAAAAAAACCTGAAATCCTTATTTTTTTAAAATATTGTGCTTTATATAAATTTTTTTGTCTTGACTGCCTCTCATGTACTGCTTTTTTTATATGGCTTGAATTTATGTTAGCCAAATTAGACCGCATGTGTCAGTGTGAGCATGTAACAAACAGGTGTCATTAACTGATTCCATCTGACCTATTATTACCACCAAGGTAACTGGGTCTTGCTGGCCAGTTCAGGGATAATCACTAACTGGTATTTTGGAGAAAGTTTGTTCTTGTGCTCTGTTACATAGGAGGGCTCTTATCAAAGCCACTTTGAATATTCTTCTAGAAGAATGAACACACCTATGTAGACAGAAAGTCAAACACAGGGAAAACCTCCAGGAGGACATGCTGTATCTGTGTTACTCAGAGTATATTTTAAGAAAAGCGTCTCAAAAGTATTAACAGAAAACTGCATTGAGTCTTGGAGCTAAGAATCTATTTCTTCTCTAACTACAGTCAAAGGGTGTGAAAAAACAGTTATTGTTGAATCTTGTTTGGATGATCTTTGCTCATTTAGAAAATTCCCCTTCATTTGAAAGTATTTACAGGTACAAGTATTTGCAAATATTTCTCTAAAGTCTCTGCTAGATTGTTAAATGAAGAAGCAAAATAATTTGGATTGCTTTGCTCTATTGTATTGCTCAGTCTAAGTAACAAAGAATGATCAACACAATAAACATAGACATATAAATCTAATAAAATTGGGTCCTGACAAACAACAGTAAATTACACAGAAATTTCCATACATGGAATTGCTTTTCACATTGATATTCATCTTATAAATAAAAATTAAGAGGACTTCAAAAAGACAAACTTACCAACTTTTTTTCCCATTCCTTATTAAGATCATCCACATAGGAGAGAACAAAATCAATTCTCCTCACACCATCCCTGAAGAAAATAGAATCTTTGCTTTGATGTCTTTTATCAATCTGTAGAAGATACAGGCATATGAATAAAAAACCAAGCATTACTGTTTCTCTAAAATATGACAGAAGGCAAAGAAGTTTCCCCTTATTGCCACAGTTCTTCAGTTTCTTTACAGCTATACAGAAGATATATTTGGGCAAGATTTAACAAGGGCTACATCTAGTTTAAACAGTTTCAAAATTAACCACATATGTCCACAAGCATTACATGTAAATAACTGGTACAGGAAAAATAAAGATAATATGTTAGTGTAGCAATACTTGTGAATACTTGAAGCAGGTAGCAAAATGTAAATTCCATGCATTTTCCTCTACATAACAAAATTCACTTAATCAACCACCACAGAGACGTATGGCCCAGCAATGACCACATATAAAAATAGCTCACAAAAATACAGGGCTGATGTTTCAACATTGAGCATTTACTTTCACAGGAAAAAAATACACCTAATAAAAGATATCAAAGTAACAAGGTAATTAGGTCAAAATATGACCATGATCTATTAAAGGTCATATTTTAATTTACCAACATGCCAGAATGTCTTAGTAACAACATCCACCTTTTTCACTATTAGGCCACAGTAATTAATGTTAGGCAAATAAAAGACTGTAACCCCACTCTCCTAGGGAAGTTAACTCATTAGGTAATATTATTTATTATCATCTTAATATTCAGCTCTGTCAAATCACGTACAAGACATACAGCAAAGTGCTCTCCATAGAAGCAAACATTCTAGTTTAAATTAACTCTGTGCTGAGGAACATTGGTGTTATTTTTTTCAACCGCACCTATCAGCAAAAATGTATTTGTATAGGGCTGAATTGGGGTTTTATTTCATTAGAGTAGGAACAAAACAGAGTATAATGTCTCTGTCTTCTCCCTCTCTTAACATGCAAGGAGGCATGTGTTCCCCGAGAAAGCACAGAATATTTATTTGTAACTGTGAACTTTGCTCCCAGTTAACAAAAGGCGTCACACAGTGAAGCATGTTATTACTGCAGCACCCAAGTCACTTGCAATAGCATTCACCACTTTACCCTGAGACGTCGCTTTAGGAACAGATTATACTTTCTTTCACTCTGCTGGAATAACCAACAAGTAGTTAGCAGGCACACTATTTCTCTCCAAGAACCAACTGCTTCAAGCACATACATCCCAACTATGGCGAGCAAGAAATCCATGTCATTTAAAGATAGGAAAAGCCTCCAACCATCAGAAAAACACAAGCACCCACAAATAATATGACTATCATGCCTCTTTTATTAAAGGCAAAGCTGGGCTAGAATCCATTTGGACAGTAAAAGTATGTTTTAAGATAATGACTCCTATAATGCTACTTGCCATCATTTGGATACTTAAGCAGATTTTAAAAAGAGCCCTAAGAAAGTGGTTTTGAGTGTAGAGCAAAGGTACCAAAACATTGGCTCATGCATAGTGCACGCATGTTTCTGTTACGCTCAAGTTTGGCTGGACCCACAGGGACATAAAAAGACAAATGGCAAACATGTAATTCCAGAGCTGACAAAATTACAAGTAATAATATCAGCATAATTCACGTGTTTATCTTTAAATAGGCTGAAATAAAATAAAAATAATTGAAAATCCTATTGTTCCTGCATTGCACAACTTTATGCATCTTCATTAGACACACTGGTAGCTGTGTGTCTAATGAAGACATAAGAAGTCTTCATTAGAAGACTTTCATTCTAGTTTGTCTTCATTCTAGTGAAGACACACTGTAGCTGTGTGCTGCAATACTTGAAATAGCCATGCATTACTGAGAGTTCCTGTGTTCCTATGCTAGCCCTTGGGGAGCTACAAACACTGTTTCAAATCAATGCAGCACAAAAAAAGCTAAAAGAAATTATTTCCTGAAAATGCTGCCATCCATTCTTTGCCTTTCCTCTTCAGCAATTCTGTTAAGGCTTTTTGCTGTTTATCTTCTTGAGAAATATTTACAGCAGATTAATTAGACTACTTTGTATGGCTGAGGACAGCTACCTCAGAAATGCTTTTGCTTCCAAATGCAGTACATCATCTTGCATGATTAAAAGGCTCACAAAAATCATGGAATCCAACAGCAGAAAAGAAAAAGCATTTTTCTGTTCTATTTTGTACTTGCAGGTTTAGGTCTTTCATTGCAAATATTATTTTGACTACATGCAAACTGCAAGTTCAGATGCTAAGTTAAGCAAGTTAAAAACAGTGCATAGAACCACACTAACATCTTTATAGAATCAACAGTACTGTAATTATTCAGCATTACAGTAAGTGAACCCCAAAGTGCATTCTAACAACTTAAAATGTTAGCAATTGCTCCAACCACTGACTTCATAAGCATAGAAATTGTTCTTGTGCACTAAATTCATATACACAAAGAAGAAATAAAACAATAAGTAATACTTACTTCAAAAAAAATCTCCTGCCAAAGGAGTACCCCAAATTGTTTGGGTTGCATAGTTATATTATTCAATACAATTGAAGAAGTATTTTATCTTTATTGCCATTAAAATTAAGTTGTTTTCTAAGATGTATCAGAATCCTCAGTAATTAAAGGTCTGACTGGCAATTTAAGAAGATTCAGTAGTCATTGTCATATCTGCTCTTAGAAGAAGAATGCGTATCAAGTCCTTCTCCTTCTGTACATAGGATTATTCATTGTGGATAGTGACGGGCCTGCTTATTAAACCCATGAATTATTCCTTTCCATTTTGCTGCACTTGGATTTCACAAGGACAACAAGATCAGTCTTGCACATTCACAAATGTTTGCGCATACATGTGCACCTAGAAGTTTAACACATATAAAAAGTTTGTAATTTGCATTGATTCTATCAGTAAATCATTAAACATTGTTGATTTGTACATCATATTTCTTAACTCTTAACTCAGCTCTTTCCAGACCTGCATGAATGCAGCTAATGATCCTTGACAACCTGCAGTTACCAAATGAACCTACACCTCATCACAGAAAATATCCTAAAATGTGTTCCTCCTGCAATACAAGTAACCAAATTAAAACTTCCTAACACAGTACAGGCAGCAACCTGAAGCTTTTTAGTAGTTAAGTTACACCCAATGAGAAACTACAGAAGAGATGGAGCCCTGAGGAAGATGGCGAAAACTCAAGAAGCAAGAACTTTAAGTCACAACCGGAGAAATTCCTACTGGATGTGAGGCTGTGGTTGACTGGGAATGGGTACAACAGATTGTCCAGAGCAACTGCATAATCTCCATCCTCAGAGATCACACAGCCTGATTAAGTTAGGCAGGGCTGATCTGCACTGAATGTGCAACCTGATCTACGTTTGAAGCCAGCCCTGCCTTGAGTAGGAAGTTAGCCACCCAGAGGTCCCTTCCAATCCAAGTTCACTGTAGGATTCTATGAAATCATGTTCCTGCTAACATTCAGCATTTACCAGGGCTTTCAATAAGTTGAATAAATCCATAAACTACAAAGAAAGTTACAAAACCCACCCGTTAAAAAAAACAAGTAATGCCCTCCTGTTATCCTGTAATAGCTTACCAGCCTCATAAGTCTAGTTATCTAAGAACTGTGAACACTCAGCTTGTGGACAGATGTACTAATTGAATGTTGTAATGGTCTATCATGAAGAGATAAATTTTCTTTTCATGTGGCGTAAGTGCAAATTTACAGGATTCATATGGTATTATATCAATAGTTATAGTTATCCCAGAGGCTGGGGTATTGGATCATGTCCAACCAAACAACCCTCCAAGTACCTATGCTTGCAATCCTCACCTAAGACACAAGCCAAAGCCCTGCAGTAGGAAACCCTGTCTCAACAGGACAGGTGACAGGAGAGACCAAGATACTGGTAAGGAAACAAAGCACAGCTCAAGATGAAGTAAGGCTGTAAGAGCCCATGGTCCATTTTGTCCAGACTGGTTTGGGCATAGTATGTAAATGCTGGCTGGCAGCCTCACATGATATTCAGATCCATCTAGACTCTCCATTCAGTGCTGCTGAGGGTTTGCAGTCCTTGGCCACCCCACTCCACAGGTGCCTCTGAGACTCTTTTCCAGGGCCAAGGCAAACAGTCAGGCACGGGGATCTGGAGAGCATAATGCAGCTGCTAGAAGTGGCAGCTACCACTAACACTGGCACACGGTGCTTCAGAGGAACAACTGTGGGCTGAAGCTGAATGACAGGCACTGTGCTAAATGTCTCTGTGGCCCCACTTACCCCCACCCCAGCACACTGACAGTGGGCTTTGGGCAGTGTAGGCAGCTACCCCCTTGTCATGGGGTGACTTTACCTTTAAGGTGGTTTTGAGAGCTAAGGAAGTTGAAGTTGTTGGGGACTGATAGGAGTCTCTTCTCCCTACCAATCATTGGTCATTACTAGGAACTGACAGCAGTTTTAACCATTGAAAAGGGAGATCAACTTGTGAACCCTACCTTAAGATGTAAAGTCAGGGCACTTTTGTTCTTTTTGTTTCCTGGCTGTGAAAGGTAACAGACCTCCAGCTGGCCTCCCGTTCCCTGCCTGGCCATGCGGCCCGGGCGTGGGGGGGGGGGGGGGGGGAAGGGGCTGGGCTGGGCCTGCCGCGTCTCCCAGCTGGGAGATGGGGGCCTGTTGGGGGCTTGTCCCGGGCTCTGGCCAGGCCAGGCCGGTTCCTGGCTTGGCTGCAGTGACGGAGTTCACCGGGGACTGCCGAGTAAAGAAGGAGAAAAAGCTCTGGACCTGCGGCAAGCTGAGACAGCGACTACACTCTCCAGAGCAGCCATGAAGAATTTTCTGTCGCAGACAGCTCCAGCTCCTGCACCGGCAGAGATCACAGAACCATCTACAAAGCCTGGGCAAGAGTTTAAACTTTTCATTACCCAGATGAGACTTGCAGATTAATCCTTTTATCCAGAGAAAGAAAAAGAGAGTGATCAACATGTAAAGAGACTTTATAAAATTATCAGAGACAGTAAAAAAAAGAATTAAGTTTTCAGAAAAGGTAGAGATTAAGAAGATGCTTTTATGAGCTGAAATACCTTTCTGTTAAGACTATGGAAATGGACAATAAGGTCTTGAAAAAACTCCTTTAATTCATGACAGTATATAGGGAGGAATAGAGTGTTCAAAGTGTAAATTTTGAGTAAAAAGTAGAGTGATTGTGATACAGTGAAGTGCTGGAAACAGTGAAGCGAAAATTTGAAGCCTTGAGAGGCAGTGAGAAAACTGTTTTCTAGTGAAGCTCACAGAGACAGATGAAGAAGACTTTTGCCTTTGAATAACTCATCCTTAAAATGCCATCCCTAGACTCATGGCCCATAACACACCTCAGAGTGAAGTGAAATGGGAGGAGTGAGCTCTGATAACAGCAGTTCTGGGCAGCTGACATCAAGGCAATAGAAAACTATAACAGAAGTAGTTTTCTTGTGAGAAACTCCATAAATTAACAGAAAGAGACTTCTGTTTCTCTACAAAGACTGGTGAAAAGACTGTAACAGGAATTGGGACTGTTTTAAACACCAAAGTTCCAAAGTTTTTGTCTCTGTTATCATGTGAACAAGGGAATAGTAGGTAGTAGAGGATAAAAGGGGATTTCTGGAAGCTTATTCTGGTGTTCTTATTATTGTAGTTTGTTAATAAACTTTCTTTATTCCTTTTAAGTTTTATGCCTGTTTTGCTCTTGTTCTAATCCATATCTCACAGCAAAAAATAAGTAATTTTTTAGTTACTAGTTTAAAACCATGACACCCCTAATGGGTTAGTAGTATCTCAGTACACAATAAACAAATACGTTTTGCAGATTATACCTAAATTATTTATGTATGTTTTTATGGGACTCTGAGGGATTTCTATTTCTGCTTATCCATCCAACAGGAAATGTCTCCTTACAGGTCACTTAGCACAACCCTTACCTTGTAGGCATGGAGCTCCCACCAAATACACTCTGCTAGTTAATATCCCAACCCTCTCTATGTCCCTGCTTCAAAGACAGGGAAACTTTTCTTAGAGCAATACTTTTCAGATTATAATTCAGTCAGAAAAGTGCAAGTTCCTTAAGGGCTTATGTTTAGAAACACCGTTCCCAAATTCAATGCCTCGGACCTCAAGGTTTCCCAAATGTCCAACCCCACAGAGCAGGGACTTCAGGTTGAGACCTGAGCACCCTTCCCCTTCTGCTTTTGTATCTTGCATCTTTTTTGTAGGAAGGTAGTTTAGAGCAGCATTTTCAGTAACAAAATAGTAACCAATACAAAGCAGAGGTGGAGGAAGCCATTAGTTTCATTAGAAGCACCTCTGGCTATAACTAACAAGAAAGACGAGAGGTTACATTAATACCATGGAATGGATTTTATGATCCCACATCAGTGTATCAAGAAATTACATTATCATAGTCCTACATTACCCAGAAAAAAAAACTACCTGAAACTACAACATTAAATTCATTTGTAGCATTTTGCTGGCTTAAAAGATAAAGTCTACAAACAAAATACTTATTATATTAACTGCATACCTTCAATAGCAAATTAGATGTGAAACAGGCAGTGAAAAAACCCCAAAGAACTACATTAAAATGCAACTAAGTAATTTATGAACTAGCAATTTTTGGCAGAAAAACTTTCAGAATATAAAAATGGACAAAAATATAAGGTTTAAAAGCTGTATCAAAATACAAGAAAAGCCTCCATAACTGAAAGGAAACATTCAATGGCTTAAAACCAAAGTTATTTATATACTCCTCCTTTTTAGTGAATTAAAACATGCTACAGGAAAAACACATGGATTTAAGTGCTGCTATGCTAAAGATGTATATTTATATTCATATATATATATATATGTATATTTTTACATATTTACGAACTTAAACATAACTTTATAAATACATATCTAAATTATATAAAGGTATTTCCAAAAGTAAAATGTTCCTGGAAATACATTTACAGAACTTACACAAATATACATATACTCTCCTGGAAATAAAAATGGCATATTTCTGGTTTATGCATTCAGTTTCCATTTTACCAGAGTCCCTTTCCATTAAGTTCTTGTCATTATTCTTCTTTGAAGGAATCCACACAACTGAAGAGCTTACTCACTTTAAAGACATACATTAACAATACTCTTAATACCACCCATCTCAATTTCCAGTTATACTTCATGCAGGCTATGAGGCTTTCCCATTCAAAGAAACACAAAATGCATCTATTTCTTGTAGCTAAAACTCGCAAGCTGCTCTTTTCACCTTCACTCATGTTTCACTTCTCAACCCCATTAAAATCTGAAAGCTTGAAAATATGCATTTCAAAGCAGTTTAAGACACCAGGATATTTGCACTGAAATATAAATGCACATAAAAAGCCTCTCTGAATAAAAGAGTACATTAAAGAAGAACAGAACAAAGAAAAATAAAAAGTAAGCTAGGAGAGTGTATGCATTAATGGAAGACACCAGAGCCCAAAGTAAGCAAGCAGACAGTTTTAATACGCCTCAGCATGTACTTCTTCAGCTATTTTAAATGACTTTTTGTACTTTGTCTCCATAAAACAATAATGATTCTGTTAAGTTTTCTGATATATTTGAGAATTTATATAGTTATCTTGTCTGCGAATTTCAGTAAGTGGCTATTCTGAGCCTTTCCTTATTATTTACTGCAATTAAAAAAAAAGAGGCAACGTATTTCAAATTATGTCGGTGTTTGTTTCTTGCTCTTTGAAGTATCATGCTGACTCACAGAGCGCTCAGGCCACCATGATAAAAAGGAATCCCACATTTGTTAATAACACCAGTCAGAATACATCCTATATCCTATCAAACCAAAACAATGATAAAAAAGCAAACTTTCCAGTTTTCTCCACCAATCTCAACTTTTCAATTTTGTCCATTATCCTTTTGATTTACTTCAATTTATCTTTTAAGCCATCTCTACGAATAAATGCAAGACCATGTTAATTTTTATCAACTAGAAAAAGTTTATTTTAGAAAGATGGTATCCTTGAAACTGGAAAATTTTCTGGTGAGGGACATTTTGGCATACTATAATAGAAGACGCCACACAAATTCATGCAAGGAAGCATGAATACTTCTTACTGCTTACCACTTGATGTTCAGGGATGAGTAAAGTAGTCTCAGTACTGTTTAGGCCCTGCCAGTGGCATCACAGGAAAAACATAATGTTGTTAGCAATGATGCAATGGATGCTTTAAAATTAAAGGCTAATACAGAAGGATCAGTGTAGTTCCTGGTTTAAGTTGCTGAAAAGCTCTTCTGAGTGATAAATGGATTTTCAGTCCAGATAGTCAAAGTTTAAACCAACCTCTACTTCCTCAGAGGATCCTGGTCGCTAACCTACACTATGAACTTTTACATGCTCCATACTAATTTTTAAGCATCAACAATTACAATTTTTGATAAGAGTTAAATAGTATTCCTCCTTATTTCCTTTACAAAAAATAGTCTAAACAAGTTGGTACAGAATAACCTTCATAAACCAGTGAAGAAAAACTTTTAACTTATTTAATACCGAAGAGGGAAAATGCATACAGCATACATGACTGTGCATTTGGAACAAATGTGCTGCCCCTTACTTGGCTATTTTTTAACTACAAACTGAAATTATGCAGTGTACACTGAATGAAAACAAATGCAATGAGACAAATCTTTAATCTGACAGTGTAGACAATGTAAATTGGTACCAGTAATTGCAGTTACACTTAATGAGACAAGTGAGGGCTTCCCAGTTTCCAGTTCTGATCCACAGCCAGTGTGATTTTAATTGTAAATTGAAATAATAATTTTAAGTAATAAGTAGTGCCCTGATTTTAATTGTACATTATCTGGGTGCTCACTGTTTTCCTGTATGTTAGTGTGGAGGCTGCTGCAACATCCTTAGGCCAGATTCCACACAGGTATGACAGGAACACCAAGAGCAGAAGTCTCTGCAGAGCAGAGCCATCCTACACAAGTGGCCATCAGCTTTCTGAGGTCCTGGCCCACCACTCTGGCCTTGCAGCAGTGACGGGTTTTGAGATCAGGTGCTGCTATTGGAATGAATAATGGTTTACAATACTTCACCAGTTTCCCCGTATCTAATTCTCTTAGTCAATAACTTATCACACTTTTGTTTTGTCTTGCTTTTGTGTGCTTTGAACACAAACCACAGATTTAAACAGTGCAACCAAACAGTGCAAGTCCATTATGAAAATGCAATAGCTCTCAGTGGAATTAAATTAACTTTCAACAGAAAACAGAAGCAGAATACTAACAGCATTTTATTATTATAGTATCATTTACTGGTTTAGAGTTGTAAAATTTCAGAAAATTTATTAACCCAAATCCAATTTTTATAAAGTACTTTTTATTATTTTTAAATAATATTTTTCACTTTTATTACAATTTTTCTTGAGAGAAATCACTGAGGTCCATTCCTGTCCTTGTTACACATCCAGTAATACAAACATACTTCTTTACATTCTTTTTTAATGATGCCATTTCTGGTTATTTGCTTATCTAAGTAAGTAAAAAATGTCGTTTTCAGAATGCAGTAAAATAAACAGAAAAATCAATATGTTTTTTGGCAAGGAATCCCCCTGAGAAATAGTGCAAATATAAATAGCTTCACTGTGCTCTTTCCATAAGATAATCTGAACTGGGTTTAGAGGTCTAATCCTCCTGTCACTAATGCTACTGGAAAAACTTGCACTTTTAGTAGAGAACTAAGGGCTGAGACACCTAAGTAGAAAGTTTTTCTCAAATTCTACACTGTAAATACTTGCCATGGAAACACTGATGAAAGCACAGCCTTTCTCTTCAAGGCTGCCCTATGGCTCCTGACCTCTCCATTTCCCCCCATCCACACTGGTACTTGTTCATTTGCTTTTATCCAGTCTCTCCACCCCGTACTCCTCCCACCCACTGCTCACCAGCTCCTCCATGGTTAGATGCAAATACTGGCTTTAGCCACCCAATGGTCCTCACTGCCCACACTGCTTCGCTCAGAGACAAAATTTTATTACATTTAGGGAAACACAAAGCTGTGAGGTAAGGACACACAACTGGCAGAGGCCCTTGTACATTTCTATGCATTCTCTTAAATGCTTTCCTGTTAGTCACGAGATCTTACCCTGCTCAGTATAACTGTCAGAAATTAATTAGCTCAAGTCATTAGAATCAACTATTTTTAAACTGGCAGTCACATCTTCTCCTGCGCATTTCAAGTACTCCGATAGAAACACACTGCTTTTTCATGATATGTTAAGGTCTGTGTACAGCACAAAGTAGCTCCAGCATTGGTAACACATGAAAAGCAAAACAAGAATCAACTCAAATAATCTAACTTTGTTGAGATGAAAACCGAGAAGGTTGGCAGTGGTGGCAGCAGTGTTGCGCTGGTCCCTCTTCCTATGGAATTCACTTCTCTTAAGTCTTTAATGCACTCTGCCTCTCCCCAGAATAGCCCTTGTGTTTTTGTTAGACTTGGAGGAAGTCCTTTTGTACTTCTTTCTGGATTTTGAAACCAATTTAGTCCATCTTTGCAATACTAACAATGGCATTTTATGTTTTTCTACTTGAAGATGCACTACCCTGAGTTGAAAAATGAAAAAGCATAAAAAGTAATCCACAATACAATGGTGTTTCTTCAGAAAAAAACCCAATCAATTAACTTGGAACACCTGCAGCACCTGCTGCTCTGAAAAAAAGATAGTAACCTATGAGTCAAGGCATAATTGTGATAAAGTGCATTACTTTAATAAATTTGCCAATTTACTTCTGCTAACCTGCCTTAAATAAAGACAGTTTGTTCACAGATTTTCATATGATCAAGTTACCTTATGGAAAATCCTGATTAACAGGAATTTTCAGTAAGCATTTCACTGGTGTGAAATTCACAGAAAGGTAAAAATTTAATGTATAATTTTGCAAAATCATTTCCTATTGCCTTACAGGTAGAATAGGGCACAGTTCCTGCAGTCTTACTCAGACAGTAGTGTGGTCACCTGCCTTTTATGAGGCCAAGTCCACATGCATACCAAGCAAACATTTCAAATTACTTTGTGTTTCTTAATTGGAATAACAAATAGTCCTCCGTATAGATGGACCTCTACAGATGCTGATAAACTACAAACCAGTGATTCAATTTTGCACAAAAGCTGTACAAATTTTACATTTATCCTATCTGAATGGCCTGAACTTTTACTATTAGAAAATGTAATACAAATTCAATTCTTTAACCTTTCCTCCAATCTTGAAATAATTGAGTAATCTTCCTTCCTCTTAGGCACAGGAACGCTATTTTGTCAGGGTGTTTCATCTTAATTTACTTAGTAGCTTGAACAACTAATTACAATCCCTGAGCAGACACACCACTATATATTTTTCTACTGCACTCTCTGCACAAATAGAAACCACATAGGAAAACGAAATTCTCAAGTTTTATTTTATTCATTTTCCAATTTTCTTGAAGGGACTATCAGAAGCAATTATGTATTTCTTGGAACAAGAACTCCATAAAGACCTATTAAAGTAGATTCTACACAGGAATTTACTTAAGATGGTTGCCCATCCCTAACAGTAGTGGCTGTCTAGTACTGACTTAATAAGGATATAATCTGAAACAGTTCCCATTGCAGCACTTATTTGAAAATACCCCCTTTATATCTTTTTTTCTCCCCCTTTTCCAGTCTGCTGTTTGCAGAAAACATCTCCTTGCCCCTTTGCATGACAAAGCATCTAGAAATTATTTCTGCTATAAGTCTTGGAATATGAAATCCTGATGAAGGCCAAGTTATCTTATTTTTTTTTTTTTTTTGTTCCTGTGGGAGATTAAAGAATAAGAAAAATAAGGAGACTCAAGAAGAAGCAGTTTGAAAACAGGAGAAATCCAGGGTGAAATTGGCAAGAATGCAAAATCATGATGGACCAAATGCACCACTGATTGGTACTCCAATACCTTTTAAGTCCTGGATTTCATCTAACTTTTGTATATATGCTGGCAGGCTTCACTACACACTACACTACAGTTCCTCACTTTTTGTGTTACTTGCATCGTTCCCTATATCCAAATCACATATTCCTTTGCAGATTACAAAAGAAAGAAAAAAAGAACAACTGACCACTGAATTATGGATGGGTAATGTTTCTGCTCTCCATATTTATCTAGATTTATTTTTTCCCTCTTCTGTTGCTAAATCAACAATAAAACTTTAGCTTTTTCTCTGTGCTGCTGAACAGAAGCATACTGTTGCTGGATGTTATGATTTTTCTCTTCCAAAAGAAAAGACAGCCTGAGCATAATGAAGTAGCGACCTGAATGTCATTTAACTCTTTCCCAATTTTTTTTTTTAATTCCATTTATTTTTTAAAACTACTTGACTTAAATTGGTTTAGGAATTCCAAACGTTCATATTTTTTAACTGCAGAAACATTGTTAAGTGGCAAGAAAATTACCAACCTATCACAAAGGTAAAATCATTTCACAGAGAAATGTTCTACCTGTCAAAACATGAACAAAGCATATTGACCTGAGCTCAGGAGGGCCTTGGTGAAAGGAGGAGAAACCATGCTGGAATAGAAGATCCTGCTGAATTCCTACAGGAATGCATCAAGGATGTTAAAGGCAGCCTAGCAAAGAACTGAGGGAAAAGGAATTCATCCAGTTTATACAGAAGACAAGAGAAGCTGTGACAACACATGAAGACAAAATATTAGCATTATAGGAAAAAAAAATCCCATAAATATTAGGGGCTATCTTACTATTGCAATTAATTAATAGAAAAACTTTTAAATATAGACTTAACCTGAGTTCTAGGACATTAATCATCAGGAACTAAGTCTGTCATGGCTGATAAGAGTGTGAAACTGGGCAAGATCAAGAGTAACTCTGCAGCTTTATGTCTGCCCAATGCACAGAAAGCAAAAATCAGATAAATGACAATGCATTATGGTTCATTAGGTAGGACAGGGAAAAGCACAGAAAAGTACTAACTTGAATGTAAGCAAACAACAGATAACCAACCACCCGATCTGCAGAAACAACTAAGGCAAAACAAATTGTCTCAGAGGGAGCAATGAAAACAACAAAACAGAACCCCCATGTTATTAGCTACTTACTGATATTGCTAATATGACAATACTTTGTGATATGTAATGATAAAGTATAAAGTAAAATATTTATGTAAGGAAACATGTAAATAGAAAACAAGAGAAAAGGCTGCATGAAGTTACCAAGGAGAGATTTTTGAGAGGATAACCAGATATATTTTTCCCAGACATGAACATGCTGAAGATCAAAGCCTCCTCCTTTGCCTCCCCCATCATGAATCTTTCATCCTTCAAACAACGTTCAAATCCCATTTCTCTACATATATGACACATGTTGCATTCTTTCTCCCATGCTTCCTGCCTTTTCATATGTCCTAAGTCATGAAGTGACTTCTTCCAAGCTTTAGTGAAATACGTCATATCCATCCACTCAGAGACTCTAGTAAGTAGCTCAGAATTAGGTTATCATAGTATGATGACCATTGTTCAGTGAAGCGTTTGATATGGCTGTTCACTGAAAATTTTCCTGGAGAAAAAGATGATTACAACTCATGGAACAAATTCCGAAGGGAACAGGGTGAACACATGAACAAGTTTTAAAATGGAACTGGTAAATTTATGAAAACATTGGGACAATATGGTTGCATGTTCTAAGAAGACAAAGATCTGTGTAATCTAGGAAGCCCTTCTGCGTTCTGTCTTTGTGTGATCATCTCCAGATCTGGTCCTCAGAAGATGCTGAGGACGTGTTTGTGCAAAAACAGAAAGATTTTCCAGTTGTCAAAACATTTAAAGATTGTGTGATTCTCATTCCAAGACTGATACAGTAAACACCATTAAGCTCATACTGTTTTTTACTACTATGGTGCTGTAGCACTAACACTTGTAAGTCTCTTCTGAGACTCAGTGAGTGTCATGTCATATTCATGGCTTTGCTCTTTCAAAACAATACAGGAAGAAAAAATTTACATGGATAAAAAGGTGTAAGACAATCTAAAAGAAATACTAGTTTTGGAAACTGATTGTCTTTTTTACAACAACCATTCTTCTTCCTTCCTACCAAGTAGTACATTAACTAACATCATTCTTACTTTTTAAGGCACCTTACCTCAGAGCTGCTTGGGATTTCTGATCCTGCAGTTGAAATAATTTCAGGTCCATTGCATTCTTCCCCTAAGGAACATTGAAAAAGAGATTCACGTAAATACATCCCATTTTTAAAATATTGTTGGATCTGAAAATGATGTGGACCTTGAAGGCATGGAACTATGAACAAGTAAAGGATGGAAAATAACACTCATAATACTAATAATACATAAAATCTTCAAGAATGGTTCTTTGGAGGGGAAGAAATGCTGCAAGACACAATACTACCTTGTACCAGTCTGTACTGCCTTGGTGTAACCTAGCATTCACAGAAACATATTTTTAACTGTGACAGAAAAAAAATCTGTTGTCATCACTTATCTTTCTTGTCTCAAATATTTGCTAGGTTGAATGGGGTTTCACACTCAGAGCTTTGCTGCCTTGGTTATGGAATTTGAATTACCTACGAAAGTGTTTGCTAGAAATCAAATTAGGGTGTGGTTTGTTGCTAAGGAGTCAATGATGCATAACCTCAAGATTACAAATGCCCATGCAATGAAGGTATAACAAAAGGATCAGGAATAGTAATATGAACTTAATTACTTAGCTTCTTGTTCAAAAAACAAAGAAAAAAATCCTAAAAAAAACAGCTCCTAAACAACAACGATAAAACAAACCAAATAAAAATCCTGCCTTCATTTTAACGACAGTAATGAACACCAACATGACTTTGCCACAAATAGTCATTTCACCAAAGACACTTACTAAAGTGCTAATGCTAAAGGGAAAATCCTATTTAGCACCTTCATAATCTTAAACCAGATCAAAACACTGGCTAGGTTTGTTCCTCTGAATTTACACTGTCACCAGTTTCCTCTGGAGGACAACTCTGAGCCCATAAGCTAGGCGCCTGCTCCAAGAAGGTTTTTGTGAACAACCACCTCTCTGCTGATTAGGCAAATCAGTCTCTTCAATCAGGCATCTAAATCACTCCACCATCAAAGGGAAAAGATAAGCAGTTTTGAAAAGAGCTTATCAAAATCTAGACCATGCACCTAAAAATGATGTCTCTTTCTTTCAGAAGAGAGAATTCATCTTACTTCTTTCTCCATTAAGGAAGCATTGCTGAGTATAACTTAGACTGGACAGACTTACACTGGACTACTGTGAGGACAACTACAGTTAGACTATTTCTGCCAATAAAACAAGCCTACTTTTCGTTTTGTAATCTGCAAATATTTGATATCAAAATTGTGTCCAGGCAGAATATAAACTGGTTCTTCAAAAATACATAATAAGCTATTTAAATACAGCTTGAGAGTTTTTTGTTTCCTACATTTTTTTTTCTCTAAGCTCACTTACAGAAAATGGTCTCTGTAATTTATAACTATACATATGACATGATGAGAAACCAGGCAATGGTGTGTAAAATACAATAATTTTATGAATGCCCAGACATTCTGGTAAAGCAATCTACACATCAAAAATCTGCATTAGTAGATACAATCTGAACACCAGGATAAAGAATGGGAGCATCCCTACCACACTCTGCTACCTGTGCTGCCTAAAGCCCCAGGAGGTAGGTGGCTACTGCAGACTTGGCCAAAGGTACCAGCCCAGGGCCCAGGAGCAGAAAGCCCAAACATTCTGTCACACAACTCTCCCATTCCAGGCCAGGAACAGTCTGGCGCACCTTGTTCCTGCAGCAGGAACATTCAATTTTCTATACTGCTGAGGGAACCTGAACTGATTCAACAGCCTATAACAGCCTTTGTGTGGGTTTTTCCAGGATTTTATCCTTTCTGTAATTGTTAAAGTCTAACCTCAGAACAAATATAATTCAGAGTTTCACATTTTAAATGCTTTCCCAGTACCACAGCTGATTACTTATGCAACTTGTGGAAGGAAATCCTCTTGATATCTGTTCCACTGGAATAAACCTGAATAACCCTAGAACAGCACATGAGAAGGTAAAAAGAGAACACAAAACATACATTACTGAAAAGTACAACATACTTACTATGTTCACTCCTTGTAAAACATGTGATCAGATTCTTGAACATAAGCAGCACAAGTAATGCACACCCAAATCATGTAGAAAAGTGCAAAGAGGCCCCATCCCAGAAATGCACCAAGCACCATCAATGTAAATGCCCAGTTAGATCTTAACCAGAAGAGCTGCCAAGAGATAGCCAACAATTGACTTGCAAATCACATTACAAAAGGCCTAGCTCATATGTGATACCAATGACTCACATTAACCCAAGTCTGATTTCCAAGAGGCTCCCAGCAGAAAAAAAAACCAAAAAACCAAAATCCAAAAAAAACCAAAAATAAAACAAACAACAAAAAAGAACAGATAGAGAAAACAGACAAAAGGGGGTAGGGGGAAGGTAAAACATGGGTTAGTACAATACCTTCTGACTGTGATGGCTTGAACTTGGTGAGAATCGCAATGTCATCTTTAAAAGGGAAAAATGCTTCAGTAAGAACCAGAAGTAAAATTAATTTTAACATGAACCCATTTCATAATTCTCCTCTGTCCTTTACAATACAGCCACTATATAAAGCAAAAGAATTACCCTGGACACCAGAGACCAACCTAGACAGAAAGCATGGCACAGGCTCCTCTTGGAATACCAACATTCACCTTTTTGTCTAGGTACGTTATTCAGCAACACAAACAAGGATGCCAATTTTCCTTATCAGCAGTAGGGAGGACCATAATAGTTTCTACTAGCCAAGAACATGCTTTTAAAATTCTTCATGAAATTACTGCTTCATATCTAAAGATGGGAGTAAAACAATAATCTGATAAAATTCTGTACTTAAGGGTATGTCCTTGTTCTTCAACAGTACATGCTTTTATTTATATAAACAGATCTAGAAATATCTGCATGCCAAGAACAACAAACAAGGACACTTACTAAACTAAGTGGCCCTTTATTAAAAAATTTAATTGTATAAATTGCAGAAACTCTTTGAAATGTTCTTTGTTCAAAATTAACTTCAAAACAACACTATGACTATTAAACCTCACAAAATTATTTCAGAAATTTATCATTTTAGTATTTTTTCAAATAATTTGCCTTCATGGGAGTGCACATATCCTAGCTGAAAGGATGTAACTGGTGTCTTCAACAGTCTTACAATTCTTCACACAGCTATTTGTTACTCCTTAAATACATGTACCTTGGCAGTGTGCATGTTACTGTAAATAAGCAAGCTTTGTAAGGCCTATAATTCTGCAGTATAAGACAACATATGCTGTCCCAAACTACACCAAACTGCAGGGCAACCTACTTAGAAACTTTTGGTATGCCACCCCTAAGAATTACAGACCATTTCTACTTCAATTACAGACCTGAATGATGAGAACAGGAGCCCACAATACAAATTAACATTCAGTACTGAAGACTGAAGAACATAATCAAGATTGATCTCATGTCTTAAAATATAAGTAGTTTACTCACAAGAAAGGTACTTTCATTACTGTAATCTTATGATTTCTGTAACAAGCATAAAAAATGGCTTCTTGTGTAATTAAACAGTCAGAAATTCTACAATAGTTCAAATTTTTTCACAGTGCCAGAATCACTTTGTCCAATGACACTTCATGGCAAAACTGATGAGTTAGGAAAAGATAAAAGTACATGTGTTCAGTGCTGTTGCAAAAAAGTAATGATGGCATTGTAAATCAAGGCCTCCCACAGAACCTGTTTCTTGATAATAGCTGCAGCAAGGCAAGAGGCGCCAAAAAAAGGAACTGCACATTCTCCAGGAGAAATGCAACCTGTCATGGGTCATGTCCTGGCCACAACAGTGGCAAGTAAAAGCCCAGGACAGACCTAACCACAGGACTTATCACTCAACTATTGGTGCACTTTGAGGAATGGTTTCAGCTTTGAAGAATGGTTCCAGCTTCCAGCACTCTCCTAGATGGAGAAGAAGCACACTCTGGAGGACACTGGAGTCTGGTCTCCAAAACATTATGGAGAAGTCTGCCTTGTTAGAGAGAGAAGGGATTTTAGCCATACAGGTGTGGCTGGACTGTGCTATTCATCTTTGAAAGCCAATGAAAAAAACCTTGGCTTTTTTAATTACTAGCACAGTCACAGCCATGGATGCTTTTTAACTGTACCTAATCCACAGTTTTCCTGGAAGATGGCAATTTTCAGCATCCTCAGTAAGTCCAAGTCTGCTGGGAGATGGCAAAGAAAAAAGCTTGGCTGATGATGCAGCACTTGAGGTACAGCTAGGCACAGTGCAGCTGGTGTGCAGATGATGCAGCCTGGCACAGTTCAGAGCAACACTGCATCAGAAAACAGAGTAAGAAGTTTAAATTTTCCTTTCTTCCAGCTTTTATAACCCTGATCCATCTGCACCAAGTACAGCTTTTGACAGATGGTTTATACCACTAAAAACATTTACATATTAAGTGTTTCCAAAATCAGGTGGCAGATGAAGAGACATTTTTAGGGATCAAAATTTGTTTTGCTACTAAAACCAGAAAATCATCTGCCTTTGCACGGCTAAGACCTCTGATATAGCTATTCCAAAGGAAAAGCCACAGACAGAATTCTCATGTGGGTGTTGATAAACTGCATTGTTTAGCAGCAGTAAGGCAGTATTACTACTGATTCTGCTATTTCAGTATTGTTTCCAAAATACTGCTTTCAATTATTTCCATGATTTTCTTAGACACAATGACAGCATCCTTTTCAGCCAACAAAACCAAGCAACAAGCTTTCAGACCATTGATACTGTTCTACATATGTCTAACACACTGACATATCAGTTTATACACATGCCTATCCCTAGAGCAAAGTTTTGATGGTCCAGGTAAAATGAAACAAACAAATCAAACCAATAAACCAACCAAAATCCTACCAAATCCTGAAACTTACATTGCAGTTGCTATGAAGAAAATTCCCAATATTAATCTTTAACAAGCTATGAAAGAAAATGTTATTCCTAGATGTCTTGAAGTTACCCTCTTAATAAACCTGACGTTATTTGATCACCTGGCCTGGTCAACAGGAAAGAGAAATTAGTTACTCCTTCCAAGTAAGCATCATAGTGTCTATTGCAAGTGCTTCCATATCTAAGGAAAGCAGCTTTACAATGAATTATCAACTAAACTTATACACATACTGATCATATCCTCCAGAGCTGGATGGAGGTTGCCAATGGGAACTGAAGACCCACCTAGCTGACTTCCAAGAAAGCAAAATAAAGTTACTACTCCAGCTGGCATTGTCTGAACATTAGTAACTGTGCTGCTGAGCTGAAGGTTCAATCTTTAGATGATGTCTGAAGTGGTGATTCATGCACACACAGAGATGCTTCTAAAAATTTAAAACAGTTTAACAATGAAAACATTCTTAGTGAATCCAAGAAAATCTATTGGGAATATTTTAAAAGTATTTTATTAGTCCCTTAAGAAGACTGCTTTCAAGTACAGGCTGCTTCACAGATATATTAATTTTCTTCATGTGTTTTATTATTAAACAAGTACTTCCAGAGAACAAGTATTTATCAACACATCAGAAATAAAAGAAAAATAACTCTTTTTACGTAGACATAAGTATATGGAAATCTGTTCCTAACAGTAAGAAAATCTCATTTAGCATTTGGAAAAGACATGCAGTCCTAGTCCTAATCTCTAGTATAGTAACTGGGTTACTTTAAATCAAAATGGGACATTAACCTCAGCTGCCTTCCTTTTAGACCACAAAATCATCACCCCTCTTGATTAAAAGCCACTGGGAGAGCAAAAAAGGGAATACATTAATTAAAAAGAGAAGTTGCACAAATCTGTTTTTAGCAAAAAAACCCCACAAACACAGTGTTGTAGCACAGAACTTGAATGGCATTTTAATGCAATTCAGGCAACAATCACCACTGTATTTTATGTACCAGCACAGGCAAGACTCAAAGCATGCTGTGATCACTCAGACCTTCCAGGTATCATTGTTCTGCAAAATGACATACATAAACTGATTAATAGTTTCAAATGCAGTTAAAAAATAAAGTCCAGATTAGGAATAGTTGGAGAAAGTCAGGTACTTTTAAACTGCACAGCATTTACATGCATTCAAGTAAGAGGGACTAGAAAAACAAATCTCAGAACAGTGTGGTAGACGCACCAGACTGCAGGAGTTCTGACAACTCATGAAGCACTAGGGCTGTGCTTGCCTGCCCTTAAGAATATTTATACATTCAGGGCCAGACTTCATCAGCACTGACTGCAGAGGCAGGCAAACAGCTCCAGCAATGGCCTGGCACATACATGAAAGCACCAGGTGCTTTCTCCTCTCCTTCAAGGTAAGATGAAGAAAGAGGAACTATGTTTTATATATGTGGGAATGTTTTTCATCACAGCCCACATGCACTCGTGCATTCATGGAAACACAAGCACTTCAAGAAGTGTTAGGCACAGGCTTGCTTTCCTAGTGTGCCCAGAGATATACCAAACACCTCACAGCATCATTCATTAATGCATTTATCCATCTTCTACTGAAATCACTGATGTAAACCCTAAGGCAACAGGTTAATCTTTAATTAATGTCTTTAATTTCTTTCTGTGTTTGCAATACACAAGTGCCAAAAAGTAGCAGAAGGCCCAATGCACTATACATTCTGTGCACACAAGACACTCCTACTCTTATATGAGAGGTCTTCTATAGATGTTATCAATGAAAAGGGATACATAAGCTAGGAAACTAATGATGTAAATATAGCAATATTTTTTTAAAAAAAAACACCTCGAATTTACTGTCCTCTGGTGGTATTCCTCAGTTTCATGTTATCCAAACATTTCATTTCAGATGGCAAATTTAATCTGCAAATTTTTGTTCCTTCTGGTTCTTTATGCTGTACCTCACTCAATACTTTTTTGGTTATGCCTCCAATTAAATGCATCACTGGAAATTTTGCTACTGCATTCACCAAGTATTTAATTTTCTCACTTCTACAACATAAAAATATACCAGTATAGGAAGACATTTTATAAACAAATGCAAGATTTGCAAGATTTACAAGAACTGTAAGAATTGGCATTTTTGTCCGAATTACTTTAAAAATGATGGAACAACTTTGGAATTCCTATATTGATCCCAAAGAGAAATGGTTCCTATCAATCAAGACAATGATCATGGCAATGGGCCATGGCTTCCATTGCCTAAACTTTCATGTGTAAGCACCAGTCAATTAACAGAACTGAAGTAGGCAAAGTGGTTTAAAGAACCAAGTGGCCTGAAAAGCACACCTTCTAGCCATTACTTATTGGCATGGTATATTTCTAGCACACTATAAATTGTGCAAACATAGACTTTTTGATTTCCAAGCCAACTTCCTTGAATAACAAACCACAGGCCCCTTTCTAATTTAGGGCTAGTACAGAAAATGAAAGGACAACCATCCACATCAGGAGTCCTACCCACGTGATTTGCTGGGGTTCTGCTATCTTGCCAAAAGCCTCAAATTGTGAGCCTAGTAAAGAAGACAAGAATCCCTTGGGATTTCCAGTTAGAAGATGGCCCTTTACACAAAGACATACTCACTTCCTAAAAAAACGTGTTTGTAACTTCAGCATGTCTACTCGTACTCACTGAGAGCAACTGGTGAACAAAGGCATGAACACCACAGCTTTAACACCTTTACGTTTTAATGAAAAACATACATCTAAATAGTAAAATCCAAGTAAACAAATCCCAATAGACTTGGCTCCTCCCACACACCCAGTGCTTAATTTAACACAAAATGTGATAGTCATTACAACAAAATACACAATGTTACACAATGGGTAAATACACACCGTGTTAAATCTAGAAATAATTCCTGACATGTTATTCAGCTTTAGCACATAGCAAACAACTGTAAATCCTTCCATAACTATGTTTTAATTGCAAGAACTATCCCTAGCAGTACAATACATTTTCCCCTTTCTGCATTTATATACATATGCACATGGAAAGCTATCACCAAATATGATAAAATTACTGCTAGATAAGAAAATACAACTTGGTAATTTCACTGCTTTTTGGTCCAATCCCCAGATCACAATAAAAACTAGTGCAAAAGTTCACTGCATTATTCCTTTGCCTCTTAAAATTACCTTTTTACATTACCTATACTTTCTTGATGACATGTTTAGGTTAAATGACTATTTGTCTCCTCCATGTGCATATGCAACTCATTGGTTTAAAGACACTAAATATGAAGTGGTATTTGGTTTCTTGGTGGTTTTGTTTGCTTGTTGTTTGGGGATTTTTTACAAATTATATGCCAACAGCTCTCAAGCATGATTTTAAAAAGACATTTTAATCAGTGCCCTTTTATCTTATCCTAGTGTTTCTTCATATCACAGAAATGATTAAGTCTTTGTACATAAAGGTTACAGTGTACTTCCATTTTATAATACAGTTATCAGTTTATTTCTGTAAAGAACACCTCAGAACAGCACAGCACAGTAGGCAATGCTTTAGCAGCAAATGGATGGAGAGGGAATCACTGAGACAACATCACTTTGCCTTAACCAGAAGAGATGCTGGTGGCCTTTTTGCTGTTTATTTGGCATTCATAACCCAGAATCTCTGCCCCACAGCTGAGCCAAATCATTCCTCCAGGAACTGTTGTGAGTGGGAGACAGCTGCAGGGTATTTTCTTTCATATTCTGAGGGAGAAGGTGGAATTGTAGGCTCCTTGTTACAAAGAGATGAAAATGCTTTCACCTGTGATGGCAGGACCATCACTCAGTGATGAGATCCTGAAGGAGCTTAGAGGTCTTTTTCAACCTTATAATTCTATGAATCCAACTGTATTTCTCAGCTTTCCAAAATGTGGCCTGAATATCCCACATAATTGCTACAGGATTTAAATGGCATGCAGGTGTTGGGGGTTAGGTGCCCTTTCTTTAGTTCTGGCTCACCTGTGGAATTTTTACCCATTAATTGCGGGGAAAACCTGACTGCTGGTACTAAATGAGTTTTTGAGAAACACAAAAAGTATGGCTGGGCCCAGCGACGGAAGGGGGGCAGGAAGAAGGGAGGGCAGGGGTAGCTTGCTGGTTTCTTCAGCTTCAGAGAAGGACACTTTGCTGTTGCAGCCGAGAGAATTCACCATCACCCAGACGGAGCTGCTGGTTCTTCTTCCTTTGTTGGTGGCCTCACATCCCCCCTGTCCACCGCGGAGCTGCTGATACACCTCGGCCACCAGCCCGAGAAATCAGCTCATTCCAGTTAAGTGTTCCTCAGAGCCCTGCAGGAGCACCGGGACTGACTGCCCGAGGGGTTTGTGAAACAAAGCCTCTCCTCCATCCCTTCCCGTCTCGGCCGAGAAGGCTGTCACGGGGTCCATGGTTCTGTTTTGTTGTTAACGCTGTAGTTATTGTTGTTTGTTTGCCTTGTTATACACACTAGTAAAAAACTGTTATTCCTACCCCCAGATCTCTGCCTGAGAGCCCTTGATTTCAAAATTATAATAATTCGGGGCAAGGGTGTCTACATTTTCATTCCAAGGGAGGCTCCTGCCCTCCCTAGCAGACACCTGTCTCCTAAACCGAGCCACAGGGGACTTAACCCTTCCTTTGCTACTCACTGGACTGCAGACAGTGAGTTTAATCTCATATGCAGGGTTGTCACCTAAAATGAAAATGCTGTCCAAGAGCGATTTTTAACTGGCACAATCTTTGAAGAAAAATCCATATTTTACAGCTGCAGTGGAATGGGCTTGGTGTTTTCATTTTCACATTAAAAGCACCACAGCTATACAGTGATACAAGCTGTTAGGATGAGTTCCCAAAAGCAGGCTTTCCTACAACAAACAGGAGTAACTTTTCTGTTACAAAGAGGTTTAACTTCCAATAACCACACTGTGCCCCCGAAGTGACACATGGCAGACAGTAAAGAAATTCCACTCAGAAACCAGCCACTGGTTGGGCTAAGAGAGTATTTTCTCCCCTGCCTTTCATATTATGAATTATGTCTAAATTTCTTGGAGCTTTTATTTCATTACCTAGGAATAAACTTTCAAACAGCTTTCCTCTTAGCAATCCCTTTGGTTTAGGCCTGTGGGAACATGATATCCTATTCAATGTTTCCACAAATAGATCAGAAATTACTACATTGTGACAGTAATTAGAGACAGATGTAGTTTTAAATGGAGGCCTGTATTTTAAGTTACTGGTATGAATTCTGATCAAGTAAGTGCAGTATCATTTTATTAAATGACAGCAAGATTTGGCTCTGAATGCTGAGGTATTGCAAAATGCCAACACACTGGCACAAGCACCATTTGCAAGTCACGACATTGGCTTTCCCTGATGTTTTTCCACCTTTCTCAGAGGGAACAAGCAAGATGACAACCAACCTAAACAAGCATTTGAATATAGCTCATTTAGAGCATTTTGACTGCAAACCAGACTCCTGGAAGTTGTGTATAAAGGCAGCATGGCAAATCATGGCATGGAACCAACAGCAAGCTTCCAGAAAACTGGCAGGCTTGGGATATATCCCACAACACAGCTACTGCAGCACTAGCATAGGGGGGAAGGGGGGGAAGCACGGTGGGGATGCTACTGAAAGGGAATTTTAGACATAAATAAGCCTAGCAACATATTGCAGTCTTCTTCCTATGATGCTGACATTCCAATTTTGCAAGTTCAGTTTTCTTAGACTTTAATATTTGGGGTATGTGACACACACCTTCCAATAGAAAGCAAAATCACACACACAAAAAAGGAATTTTTTACCTCACACAGATGTAATTCAGCAGGAAGCCAGGAAGCTTCCTTCAAGGTAAAAGTTTTGGCACACAGGCTCTAAACAGGAAAGTTAAACTTTGTGATGCTGGTAGACAGTTTTGCATCCTCATAACCTTTTCCTCAGCATTCAAGTTTAACAGAAAGCAGTAGTAAACCAGAATTAAATACGCACATACTATCCAAATACAAACCTATCTTTAAAGAAACTAAGTAGCAGATGTTTTTTCTCCTGCCTTGTTCCTATTGACTTACACGGGCCATGCCTGTACACATTAGACATCTAGACCCTTAGGAGGCTTTCCCTTAAAGGCACAATGTGTATGTTTAGATCTATAAGAAATCCTGCTGGCAGTGTATGTATACTGTTAACTTTCCTAACCCATTTAATTAAAGGAATACAATTTAAGAAAGTTTTTGGGTTTTTTTAACCTTCGGAGACTTTTGGGCAACAAATTAACACCAACTTTAAAAAGCCTACTCACTTCACTCCATATTCAATTTGTTTCTGTTTTAGAAAAGTGTTTAATTAACAAAATTGAACTAAATTAGAACATAATTTTGTATGGAGAGTTATGTGCTATTGTATGGCAAATCCTCCTTAACCATCCTTGCACACTGAAACACCTCAAATTTCCTTATGTTCACTATTTATGACTATAAAAACTCCCACAAAGCTTATGGGGAAACTGAACACTGTAGAATAAAGTTTACAAATCTGACTTCATAGAATCATTCCCTAAATGGGAATATTTTGTGTGTTCTGTATATATTTTTTAGTCTCAAGGTACTTTAGTAGAACAACCCATGGAGAGAGCAGCTCAGTCCTGGCTCTTTTCATTGCTTCCAGGCAGTGGGATGGGCAATGACTCAGGTCTCTCACATCCCCTTTGGAACAGGATTACTGGCCACGAGGCTGTAATATCCATCTGCTCAGGTTCCTAAGAAGTCTGCCAGCCTCACCAGGCCTTCCCAGAGGGGGCACACCTTCGTCTGACTCTTGCTGTGAATGCCTGCCTCCCCACAGTTGGACACCCGTCCATGAGGTCACTTCTTTTGGATAATTTCACAGTCTCTGAAATAAGACTGCCAAATATTTTGAAAATCATTACTTGCCACTAGTGCTTGAGGTGTTTAAAGTGGCACTATATATGTTTTTATAAAAGAGACAGTGTAGTCAAGCTGTGAAGGAGAGCAGATAACCAAGAAGCCAACACAGGCACTTAGTGGTTCTTCCCTGCTTTAAGATTTTCACTTCTAGGACTGATGGCAAAGCATTATTCCCAAAACAGAAACTCTTCTAGGTCAGCATTTTCCTTTTTTTAAAAAAAACCTATACAGTCTCATTCTGAAAATATCAACATGCTCTCTTACATCAGACTGTTGATTCATGTTGCCAGGTGAAGTGCTGATAAACATACACTTACGTCATGTTATTTTACAAATTCCTGATATGACCACATTTATTATAAGTAATGATATATCATGCTGACATGAAGTGGAAGCCATAACACGGCTATAGGAAAAAAAGCAAGGCCCCGACACAAATCCACTGGCCCACATCCCCTGCCACAGGGTCTGGTCTATTCGAAGCTGAGGGGACTCAGTGCATCTGCGATAGGGCGAGGGGGAAGAAGGCTTCCCTTCCTAAGTGAGATGACCCGGTCTGCTCTGAGCCTCCTTGTAAGGGCAACCTCAGCTCCCGGGAGCCAGTGCCCCATCCCAGCTGGTGCTTCGGGGGAGGCTTAAAGTTTGCTGTCCGGCAAAGGGACCTTTGTGTCTGCTATGTCTCTAAGATAAAAATCGAGCGGATTCTCCAGCTTTTGGTCTTGTCAGGGTGCTGATACGTGAACCTTCATTTTCAAGGTTTATTTGTGGATTATAAAGATCTAATCATAGTTGGATCATGCTCATGGAAAAGTGGTTTTGCTCTTCTCAAGTGGAAGCCGAAGGATTAAAAGCTCGATGCAGGAGGGGTCAGGATTCACCCACGATCAACCCCATCTCACAGACGTCGGTCTTCAGACCCTTGGAAGGAACCAGAGCCCCCCAGAGTCCCGCACTACGCTCGCCCCCGCTGCCTCCCACCCGCGCCGCTTCCACGGGGCCCGGAGTCACCGCAGGAAGCGCTACCCTTTCCCAGGGGGCAAGGGCGGAACAGAGTCGGGATCCCCCCCTCCCCGCCCCCTCCTACCGTCCGCTGACAGAGACATCTCGATGAGGGTCTCATTTGCTTTCTTCCCCAAGCGATTCATGGTGGCCGCCTTTCCGCCGCTGCTGGGGAGCGGCTGAGGAGCGCTGCGGTGACTCAGGGCTGGGCGGCCGCCTCATGCATGCGCACTACCCGCGGAGGCGGAGTGACGCCGCGCCGGGGCGGGGGAGCCTGGGAGCAGCCCCCGAGCGAGCGCGCCCCTCAGGGCCCTAGCGGGCCGTGCCTCCGAGAGGAAGGGCAGCAGGTCGAGGAGTGTCCTGGCCCGTACGGGACAACCCCTGAAATTAAGCAGTGTGCCTGAGAGCAGGGTCCACGATATGTGTGATATGGGCTCAGCTGTCCCGGCTGTGTCCCCTCCCAAGCTGCTTGTGCACCCACAGGAGACCTGGGTGAACGGAACTGGACGCTGTGCGAGCGATACCTGAAACAGCTCCCTGTTATCATAACTGTTCTTATCACAAACACAAAACTTAGACCCATAAAAGCTGCTATGAAGAAATTAAACTCTTAACTCGTGAGCCTCCGTTCACAGCTGCTGTCCCTGCTCCCGGAGCTGCTGCCATTGCCCTGTCTCTAACAGCCCTACCTTCTTACTGCTTCCTTCAATCATCTGAGAGAGTTTCCAACAGTCATTGTTCAGTATATTCAGTATATTTTTTTTGTTCATTAATATAAGCTCAGGTCTTCTTTCAAATTAACTTTTTGTATATTCATCTTCTACAACTTGAGTAAGCATTTTATGCTGCAAACTGACAAGGAGCTTTGGTACTTAGGTAACTGTAACACAACAGCACTTTCAAGACCAATAAGAATTCATGGAATCTTAATAAAAAGTTAATCAAGTCAGTCAGTTGAGCTACTGGGCTTGTTTTCAGACCTATATACAGTACTAAGCCTTTATTTGTGCAACATAAATGCTTCAAGAGGTATATTTTTAGTCAGGAGCAAGACCTACAATGTGTCTGGTTGTTCTCCGAAGCCTAAAATGTTTAGTTGGGGTTTTAATGCTCCAATGCAGGATGGTGGGAACAAAGAGGATGGGCTTGGCACACCTAACGGTGCCCTTAAACAGCTTGTGACTGCATACAGTGCACAAGGTCACAAGGCTCCGTTTAAGAGCTGTACTTCTAAGCCTTTAATTTCCTCCTAGCACTGCATATCTTGGATAAATGCTTTTATGTCCACAGAAGATGCAATTAGAGTTGCTATTCAACAAGAGCCAGAAACAGCGAGAACTGCCACAGTCATTGCTGTTTTCCTCCTAATTGCATGCTTGCTGTCCCCAGCTCCACCCAGCAGTGAACCCAACCATACTTAAAGCTGTACCTCAGCCAGAATGCCGAAGAAGATTTTAACGACCTCTGTAATTGCACAGGCTGATCATGTGTCCAGTCACTGACTTTGTGCAAGTTACACAGTAGCCTGTGGTAGGGATAGGATGGAAGGATGTTCTTCTAGAATGAGTTATCTGTGGAGGTGCACAGGAGGTCTATACAATACCCAGCATTGGATTTTCGTGCATATTCAGTTGAACCAGCTATTGTCTGACTTGGTGGTTTCACAGTTTGCCCGTGTGATCTAGGACCACACTTCCTTCCAAGGGCACACACCCTTTTTCTCCCTCCCACCTTCCAGTTTCACTCTGAATAAGGAATGAAGGGGATGCATGATTTATATTAACCTATTAAAACAAATTATCATGTTGTTGGTTTGGAGTTTTGGGGGCTTTCAGTTCCACAAATCACTGCAAACAACTGGTAAGGACAAAATGAAGGAAGATATGGCAAACCACACAATGTCAGGACCATTTTATTCCTAAAATATTAATACAGTAGTCAGGTACACCATAATATTTCAGCTATAGGATTAGAAACACTATTTCTAATACAGTGCATATATAAACCAAAAAATAATAAAATACCCAGAAGGTTGTGGGTAAATGTAGCAAGCATCACCAAAATTGCTGGTAGTGAATATACTTAGTATATTCAGTGGCAAAAAGTAATCCTTCATTTGTGCTAAAGGACAGCAGGTAGTTTGTTGTTGCGGTCCAGTTGACCTGACTGGAGGAACAGGGTTCACTCTGATTCAGGGTTGGCAGCTCTATCGCAATACAGCAATAAAGCTAGGTGACTGGTCTGATCAAGACGACCATTGTCGGGGTCCACCGCGGCTACCAGTGAAGTAAAAGGATCAGGGCCCGAAAAGCAATTTAATAGAGGAGCCAACTAAAACAGAAGCCATACACAGTAGCCCCAGTGGGTAAAACTCTGGGGTGGACAGCCAATATTACAGTGAACAGAACATTATACAACCTTGGTAACAGAACAAAGAACCTATGAACAACAACATAACCATTAACTAACTAATCATTAACACATAACCTTATATAGAAACTAAACCCATAATCCCATGCTTCTTGCCAAGCATAACATATCTAGATGTTCACCTTCTCAACACTCCACTTCTTGATGTCTTCTGTTTAGTCAGCCGGGGCAAACTCACTGTTCCTCTGTGCCTGACCAACTTCCAGTTTATACCTTTTTGTATTTCCACTGATTGGCTTTTTCCAAACCATGCAACTGATCTTTAGGCCTTCATAATAAAAAAAAATAAATACTTAAACACAGCAAATTTATGGGATTTAAGGACAAGGTTTCAAAGATATCTTGGTGTCTATTGTTTTCTCAAGTAGACACCCCAAGGCTGTTCAAAAGAAATCCTAACTTTCAACCTGAGATGCCAACTCTTAAAATTCCATTTAGAGGATTATCTAAAACTTTTGGCACTGAAGTATCTTTGAAAATATAACCAGAGTCTTAAATCATGTGGAAAATGGAGCTTTTGTGTCTATCAGTTAGATGCTCTTAAAAAAGTTAATTCTTTATCAATCCTCTGAGAAAGAATCTGCTATGTACAGCCTATGCATTTACCACTTGAGGACCTACCAGTAAGTTGTTCAAATAACATGCTTTCAGGATTTCCTCTGCTATGTATGTCATATATCCATGTTACAGTCTCAGAAGGTGTTTACCAAGTTATATACATACATATATACACACACACACATATAGATATATCTATATATATCTATATATATTCAGAGTTTTAGTAAGTTTTTAAATCAGACTGTGAAAACAAGTCAGAAATACTGAAAATGAGTTTGAGACAGAGACAGGAGCAAAAAGGGAAGTGGTGTCTCTCCTTCCCAGCCTTCTTAGCCTGCTCTTTCTCCTCTGATGGCTAAACAACCCCATGGATATGTTTGCTGTGTTGTGAGATTTCAGCACATGTGGACTGCATCCCAGAAATTAATGTTGCTGGCTCCCATAGGTGTCTGCTTTGTAAACCAGTTAAAGGCTGTTGAGGTTTTCTAGTTAAAGAGCCAACCTATTTATTTCTTTGTCTTTCAATTAGCTCTTTAGAATATAAGTATTAGTGTAATTTGGAATGAAATGAATAATTAGAACACCTCTAAGGCCTGATAAGCTTAGAAAGGTAAAGTGGGACTTAGGTGGAAGTTAGGTACCCAAATCTATCGTTATTATATCTCAGATTGCCATTCAGTTATTTCTGGGGGTTTGGTGTGGTGTCTTGGTTCTAGAAGACAGGTGTCTGTTAGGGAGAGCAGGAGCCTCCCTTGGGATGAAAGAATGTGGACCCCCTCCCTCCAAATTTTTATAATTTTGAAATCAAGGGGCCTTTAGGCAGAGATCTGGGGATAGGAATAACAGTTCTTTACTAGTATAACCAGGCAAACAAACAACAATAACTACAGCATTAACAACAAAACAGAACCAGGGACCCCGGGTCCTGGTTACATTAACAACATTAACATTAACAACAAAATTACATTAGCATTAACAACAAAACAGAACCTTCCCGGCTGAGACGGGATGGAGGAGAGGCTTTGTTTTCACAAACCCCCTCGGGCAGTCAGTCCCGGTGCTCCTGCAGGGCTCTGAGGAACAGTTGGCTGGAACAGCAGGGATGAGCTGAGATCCTGGGCCAGTGGCTGAGGTGTATCAGCAGCTCCGCGGCCGTGCCTGGCACTGCCACACGTCCCGGCAGGACAGGGGGTGCGAAGCCACCAACAAAGAGAGGAGAAGGAGAAGAAGCAGCAGCTCTGTCTGGGCGATGTCGAAATTGTGATGAACTGACCCTAACGCCCATGCCCTGTCTCCCTGTGCTGCTGATGGGGAGGAGGGAGGGGTTTGGGGGAACAAAAAGGTGTTTTAAGGGCTTATTGTACTTCTCATTATCCTCCTCTGATTTTATTAGAAGTAAGTGCACTTTGTGCCTCTTTTGCTCTTGGAGTGTTTTCTCCCATGTGTCAAACCACAACAGTTTTTGGCAAGAGGTAGCGGAATCGATGCCACACTCTCCACAAAGAAACTGTATTGGTTTGACACTGACCAAATGTCAGGCACCCACAAAAGCTGCTCACTTGCCCTCCCCTGCCACAGCTAGGCAGAGGAGAGAAAAAAATTTAATGAAGGCTTCATGAGTTGAGATAAGGATCAGGAAAAAACACTCCAAGGGCAAAACAGGCTCAACTTAGAGGTTGAGTAAGTACACAAAGTGCGCTTACTTCTAATAAAATCAGAGGAGGATAATGAGAAGTACAAGAAGCCCTTAAAACACCTTTTTGTTCCCCCAAACCCCTCCCTCCTCCCCATCAGCAGCACAGGGAGACAGGGCATGGGGATTAGGGTCAGTTCATCACCGAGATTTTCTTCCACTGCTCAAGGAGAAGAGTCCTTCCACTGTGAGACCATGGGGTCCTTCCCATAGGAGTCAGTTCCCTGCGAACTTCTCCAATGTGGCTCCAATCTCACCAGCAGCAGTCCTTCCAAAACTGCAGCAACATGGATCTCTCTTTCCATGGAGTGCAGCCCTCCAAGGACAGGCTACTCCTCCAAGGACAGGCTACTCCAGCCTGGAAGCAGGGCCCCATCTCTCCACTGGGTCTCCCACTGGATCACAGCCTCCTCCAGGCATCCACCCGCTATGGCATGGACACCTCCCCCAGAGGCTGCAGGTGGATCTCTGCATCCCCTGTGGATCCCCATGGGCTGCAGGGGCACAGCTGCTTCACCACTGCCATCAGCATGGCCTGCAGAGGAATCCTGCTCTGGCACCTGGAGCAACTCCTCACCCTCCTTCTCCACAGATCTTGGTGTCTCCATGTTGTTTTCTCTCATGTGTTTTCACCTCCTCCTCTTCTCTGGCTAGAAAAAAACTGCATGTACCTCACTTTGCTTTGATTTTCTTCTTAAATATGTTATCACAGAGGTGTTACCAACCTCTCTCATTGGCCCAGTTTTGGCCAGTGGCATGTCCACCTTCAGAGCCATCAGGGATTGGCTCTGCCAGACTTGGTGGAAGCTTCCAGCAGCTTCTCACTGAAGCCAACTCTGTGACACAAGCGCTACTAAAAGCCAGGCCGTGCAAACCAACACACCTAATAATGTCTGTTAAAGTTCAACACATCTGAAGTGTGGGAGATCACAGGACAGCTACTGTGAATGCAGAGGATCAGCCTCTCCTGATGCTAGGCTGCCACACCAGCCAGTGGGCTGCTGTAGGAGTGGGGAGGGAGCAGCCAACAAGACAGGAGGCAGGGATGCATGATGTACAGTGTGCTCGCCTGTGGAGCTTGCCACTGCAAAGAAAAGAATGTGTAAAGAGTAAAACGTGACCTCCTGATCAGTATACAGAGATGTTTACAGTTTGAACAGTAGAATGTTGTCAGCGTAAGGTGCCCTCTTCGTTAAATACCTCATGTTGTGTCATGTTTGGTAAATATCAATGTTGTGACAGCCTTGTTAAATGCCACCTTGCCTTGTATATTGCCTCTGCTGCTCCCGGCGGCACCCCCTAATGGCAACCGATGACATTTCCCAGTATGTAGATGAGCATATTCCCATGGGGGTTAGCACCGCGAGAAAGTGGAATTAACATCTAAAGACCCCTAGAATCAGCGAGCCATGGCACAAACTGGACTCCAAACTACGTCGAGGAGCAAGGGAGAACGTTGAGCCACTTACTGATGTTCCGGGCCACGTCACCATAACTGTACAACACTTGCTATGCATGAACAGCCTAGGTTTCCAAGGGGCCAGTGTCTTCCTGGGGAGTCGCGTGAGCACTGAAGCCTCAGCTCTGCCATGCAGCAGAGCTAAACATGTCTTCTTCTATGCCATCCGTCGGGAGCAGCGGTAGTGTGTGCAGTCCCTCGCCCCCCCCACCTACAGCTGACCTCAATAAAGGCATTAAAAAGGAGCTGGTCTCCTTGCCTTATCTTTTCAGAATGTAATAGTACCTTGTCGAAAGGGAATTCGCAGCTTTTTAGTGTTTCAATCTGTGCTCCACAAACTCTTCCTGCACATTACTCAGTGTCTGAGATCTCACTTTTGCTTCCCGCTACACACGGTTCCTCAGGGAAACCCAGCTGCTTGAACACAATGGTCAGGGACTCAGAAATACAGCAAGGCTTTCTGATGGGCATGTGAATTTGTGTATAGAGACACTTCGTGCCTGCTACCGCACAGCCTTAAATCCATCAGGAAACGGAAAGGGAGTGTCATAAAGAGCTGTGGTGAGAGGCGGCAGAGTGCCAACGCTTTTCAAAGGAAGTAAAATTTTTAAAAAGTATGCAAAAAGTTCATCATTAGTCACTGCATTTTCTTTCTACGTCATCATTTTTCAGCTGAAATTGCAGAATGAATTGCAGACAGTCATAAACACCTATGGTGTCCAAACAAACAGAGGACTTTACAGATACGTGTTTGTCTTGGTCAGAGTTACTACACATTGACAACAGCAGAACTAAAACCAAATATTCCGTTTCCAGTGTGCCCGAGGGGCAGGAAAGCGCACGGGCGTGGTCCCAGCTGAGCCGTGTCCTCTCCCGGCCGTGCTGACCGCGGGAGGAGCTGAGACGCGGGCACCAGTCTGTGCCTCCGTGTGAGCAGCAGCGGCTCGGAGGGGGCTGCTGGAGATCAAGGAAACCTTGAGGGCAGTCTGCATCCTCTTTCGGGAACAGACAAACATTTTTGTTCTGTAATCTCTCAGTTACACTCCCTTAACTGGATTGCTCGGTTTACAGCTGCCGTAAAGCTTTCTTAAAGCGATAGTTCAAAGAAATCACCCCACCGTCCAATCCCAAAAATCCCCACCACCCCGAACACCCCCATAAAAAAAAAAAAACCAAACCCAAAAACTAAAAACAAAGCCAAAAAAACCCCGAAAACAAACAAAAACCCCAAGACCAAAACCAAACAACCCTCCGGAAAACCCCCACAACAACAACAAAACACCACAACAAAACAACAACCCCACCACCGAAACAAATTCCAAAATCCAAAACCAAACCAATCCCCCGAAACCCAAAAAAACCCCAAACCAAAACAACATAGCAAAACAAAACAAATAAACAAAACCCCCAAACAAACCAAACAGAAAAACCCCAATCCAACAAGAAAAAATCACTTTGATGTGTTTTGGGGAGTCAAGAGAATAAATCTCTTTCTTCCTGGTAAAGAGATTCTTAAGACTGGTGGAATATGTACAAAATCTGCTCATTAACGAAGTGTGAGGCTTGATACTTTGCGCTCATCATGTCGCCATGGACATAGTTCCATTGATTTTGCTAAACTGCTCCTAAATAACATGAGTGAAGTTCAGTGTTTAATTGTGATGGGTTGAGTAGTGATATCGGTACACTCACAGAGCAGATTACTGGATAGGGTGGGGTTGGGTAAAGGCCACTCCATCAGTTCTGGCTCTTAAATTGCAATGTTAAGATAAGAAATTGCATCATCTTACTAAATTCCTGTGTCGTTCTGGTGAAATCATCAATATTTTCGTTTGTCCTTTTACAGCAAATTTGGTTTCTCAGGGTTTAGTGCCCTCTGGTGGAATAGTCTTTTCTCCTGTGAAAAATAGGGATGCTGGCGCCTAATGCTTCATTTTAGTTTAGTTTAGACAACATCTGTTGTCTGTTGATAATCCAAACCTGATAACTAGTTTGAATAAAGTCAATTATTTTTTAACACATAGGATTGTAGAGTGAGTCACTGAGTCTGATGTGTGAAAGTCAGAACACTGAAATGATGCAGGGAGCTCAGTAGCTCTACCAAAATATTAACAAAATCAGTTCAGTTCAGTGTGCATTAATAGCTTAGACAGTAAAGCAGAACTGAATGAAAAAGATTCCATAAAAGTACAAGAACAAAAAAACCAAAGTTACATATGAGATACACACAAAGATTCTATCATCACAAATAAATTTTTTTTAACCACAATTTATTGTACACAGCTTTTAATGACTTGTACATCTCTCATAAATGCCCATTTTAAACTTGATTACATTTTCATTGCAAAGTGTGTTAAATGATTATCAGGAGATCAGCTTTTTCATAAAAAAATCTAGAATAAGTAAACCTTTCAGTATGCATATTAGTAAGTTATTTTTTGCAATAGTCAAGCACAACTTATGTAGCTGGCAGGTTGGTGATAACAAAAGAAATAATGGTACAAGTGATTGTCTATTCATAAGGACAGTTTTGAGTGACCCTGTTCTTCTTTGCTGTTTATAACGTTCTCCATGAGCAGATGGTAGTTATAGTGATAGTTATAATACAAGCTTTAAGAAAATATTTCACGTTTGCTGTTATAAATGACTGTTAAACTCTGTATACTTGATAGACCCATATTTGGTTTTCAAAGCTTCCATTCATTGCAATGCACTTTTATAGCACTCCTATAAACAACATAAAAGAAGGAAGTGTCCTTTCCATGTAGGCTTCTTGGATATCAAATTATCAAGATACATATCTCTTTTCAGCTCATCTTCTTGATTAGACTCTGCAGTTTTTCTCCAATGCCTTGGCTGAATGTTTTCATCCTTTAAAATCTCATGCAGCTTCCAATTTTGGCCTTTTTTGCCATCAGTCTCATTCTCATCCCATTCAAAAGCAGAGAGATGAAGCCACAAAGGCCTCTATCTAACAGAGTAGTCTAAGCATACAGCTAGCACTTCTAATCAGAAATTAGTGAAGATGGATGGGCCAGGAAAAAAAAAGTGCAATTTTGTATGGAGATTAGAGACGAGGAGAAAAATATCTTTTCTAAGGGCAAGCAAGATGAAGGTGTAGGGCTGTCTGTCTCAGGGAAGCCTGTTGGATGGTCATAAGGAAAAAGGAAGCTGACTAAGACATTTCTGCAATAACCAACCCTACCCAAACACACAGGTTTTCCCAGCTTCCTGGGGCTGTGCACTGGCATCTCCCAACACAGCTGCATGCTTCATACATTTTTCTGGCCTGTGCTGGCCTGTACCCCAGTGGATGTCTAAGGGCTGATACATGCTAGAAGGCAGCATAGGAGATAAATTATGATGTCAGCCTTGATCCAGTACTACTCAACACAGTCTTGTTTCTAGTTCCAATAAAACTGGGGAGTGGAAGCTCTTGGTTGCTGCAGCCCTTCAGTTTCCTTCTTATTTTTGCTATTTCTCTATTGAACTGTGTGAGGTACAGTGACTGTATGATTTCCAGCCTTTCCCCAGTCCCTAGCCATAGCTGATCCCTATCCCAGATCCTGTCTGAATAATGCAATACTTATTCCCTCACCAAGGGGAACCCTTAGGCAGAGTTGTCAGGGCTGTCCCAGCTGGCCTGTCCATCCTGTACAGAGCTCAGCCTGGGCATACAGATCAGTTGTGTGAGCTCTTCAAACACGATAAGCATTCAGGAGCAGAAGGAGTCATTAAAAACACAGGCATGCTCAGCCACATCAAACAGAAGTGCAAGTATTGAGCAAAACGTAAGATGACAAATTAAAAAGAAATCTAAAAATCAGTACTTGAAGATCAGAAGTATGATTAGTATGATGAAATCAATATAATATAATAATTTATGTAGAGATTCTAAACAGAAAAAAAAGCAAAGTCTTTGAGGAACAGAGTAAAAAAGAATAGAAGCAATAAATTAGAAAAATGTAATAATAAATTAAAATGTTAATTGGCTGGGAAATATATTTAAAATTTCAGGGGAATACCTAAAAGCCCTCAAAATGCAAGGTGATTAATCTCCTTTCAAAGTGGCCTACCAGTGCCACCAATAAAATTTCTTTTTTTGCTGTTTACCTCTGACTTCAGGTAGGAAAGCCAAAATATAACACAAAGAGGCCAGCACATAAATCTGTCATATCTGTAGAGCAAATTTGCTATTTGAACATTTTTTCAGTGGCTGCTTTTCAGAATCTTAATTCTTGTTTCCTGTCAATTGGCTGAATACATTACAGGAACTATGTATCACTAACAAGAGTCAAATCTCTTTTCTTGAGATCCTTACTACTGTCCATAATACAGTTTTTTTAATGAATTGTAAATTGTATTGTTTAACAGAAGACAAATTACTTGGGCCTTCTGACTATGCCCTCTTGGATATCCATTCAATTGTGTAATATATGAGGAAGAGTCTCATTTGTTATTTTTTTGTTTCTCTCATTTTAAAAGTTCTGCTGTTTCACACCAGTTCAAATATAAAGAGACAAAATACACAATGGTAGCTACTAACTGGATACTTTCTGAAATTCTGAAATCCTTGAGTCTTACTGTGTTAATTGTTGAAGATTTTTCCTGATTGCTGAATTCGTTACTTATCCTATACTTTTGGATGGTTTCCTTTGGGTTATATCTTCAGGTAAATCAGTCTGCTAAAATAACTGGTATCGGTGTACCTGTCAAATGCTCGATATTACTGGGCTTATCCTTATCTTCAAACATATAAGATGAACAGACAGGTACTTGTTGATAGCCCAGTGTATTGTAAAGGAGAGAAAGTGATATCTGTGTAATCTGTGGTACCATAAGTATGTCAGTAGGTCTATTTCTCAAGAACTCCTGTTTTTTGGGGTTTTTTTTTTTCCCCAAGCTAGACCTTTAAGTCTAGTCTTCATTTTCTTGGACCAAACCTCAGTATTCTCACTGTTCTCCAGTACAATCATATACAGCTTCTCAGAGGCATAGTCTGGGCTTCACAATTTTAAACTGCATACTCAAGAAATGAGCTAGTATAAAACAGCACTTTTTGGCTGGGCTTTTAAAACTAGTCAGTTGCATAAGGAGCCAGTGATCACAATTTCCTTCATGCTCTTCTGTGGGTTACTGAAGAAGCTACAGTATCAAGATTTGCTAGTGTAGCGGGCTGATTCTGGCTCTGAATTTGCTCATCCCCTGCCCCATCTGTCCCAAAGGGTGAATTAGAGGAGTCAATGTGACATTACATGGGAGGGGTAACACTGACTTTCTAAACCTTTCCTACGTTAATTAAAGCAAATGATACTACTTCATTTTTCAGTTCAAAACACGTCTGCATGTTTTGATGAAAGTCTTGAATTATATGAATATTCAAGGCCACTTAGGTTTTGCTTTGCCATTTGATGTCCAAATTTTCTTTGGAAATAGAAGCATAGCCTTGTGTCTCTTGGTGTCTCTAAATACAATAATTCTTGGCCCATTTTTGCCTGACGTTCCTCTAAAACTTGTCTGACTCAAATTAATGAAGTAGGCTTATTTAATCACTTCACTAAAACTTTTGAGGAAAAGTTTCATAAAAGTTTACTTTCAGTAATAAGTCTGTGGCTTCTGATGTGATTTAATTTTTCTGAGTCTGAGACATTGAGAACTGAAATGGAACAACATTTTTAAGAACTGTCAGTAATTGCTGCTATTATGAATCATTAGCCAGCAAGACACCATCTGCATCAGCTAACTTTGCCTTGGCCTGCCTAATTTTCCCCTTTTTTCTTAATTTCCTTTGTAGTTTCACAAAGTAATGAAGTTCTTAAGCGTCATCTCTCTATTTTTATATGTAAAATTGATATCCCCCCCACACATTTCCTGTCATGCTCAAATGAAAGCTGAAACAGGCAGAGAATTTATCTTTTACTTTGTATTTATGGACATCCATGTTATTTTAAAATAGCACTTCTGGTTGTGTTTTAGTATCTCCACACTACAGCCCTTAATAAATTCTCATGGTCTGTGAGTCCATCATTGTTTTTCTATCTGCATGCCCCAGAACTTATGTTTAAAATATTTTTTTCTTCTTCTGCTATAATGCTTTTTGAAGACACTCTGATGATCTTTGTCCTGAATTAATTTTCAAGATTCTGCTTTGCTACTAGATTTAGGCTCATATTCTCTAATACAGTGCAACTGTATATGTTTTTAGGGTTAACAGCAGCTGCAGCATGTGCATTAATCAGTCTTAACACTGATCCTTTTATTGGTCATATCAGATAGCGGAGAATTGATTATTAGAATTGTTTTACTGTGGTACATTTTACTAAACCATACAAGGGAGCTTCCTCCTCCAAAGACCAGCAACTTTAATACAGTCCTTTCCTGACACATGGTCAGTCTCCTGTGCTGCTTCATGGGCACTTTTTTACATTTTGAGAATTCCATTTCACATGTCTCCTGTATTCTTCCACTAATTTTTTTCTTATTAGTGTCATTCATTATTTTTAGAGCTGGGGACTTTGTAACTATTTCTATTGATTTTCTCTCACCAGAAACTCATGACACACAGTTATGTTCCTCACTGTGATAATGTGGTGGATCAAGTGCAGTAAACATGACTGCATGCTGTGTGAGCAGCTGGATTTGAAACTTCACCTGTGTGGATTTCTAACACTGGCTTATTTTAAAACAGATAAAAAAACAGGCCCAGACAGTGATAGGATAAGCATTGTCATGAACTACTCTTCCAGAACAGTTCCCCTTGTCAATACTCATAATTAATTCGATTGAAACAGTTCAGTGATAATCTGTCAATTTGAGTTTCAATGATAGAATTATTAACAGGAATATTTCTCTGTGTTTTTACACTATACACCTCAGCAGTTGCTTACCTAGCAGACAAGGACTGTGTCAGGAAATAGAGTCTGAAGTGAGTGGTATGAAAAATGTGCAGAGACTGTCCTCAGTTTTATTAATGTTGTGAACTTGGCTAAGTGAGCTTGCCTTTGTGCAACAAATTATTTCCAGTGATATGTTTCAAGATGCTAAAAATTTGCCAGTGAAATAAGTTGGTTCAGCAGAGTGCAGACTTATCTGAGCCAAATCCAAACAAATTGCTTGGATAGGGCCCTGTTTTGCCATTTCAAAATGCAAAATAGTGAGCAGAAGCCATGAAGAAGAAGGGGATCACAATTGCCTTAATATTACAGTCCACAATAGTGATGTATTTAACTCCTGTCACGGTAACCTGACATTTGTTTTTCTTTCCTACCTATATTCATACTTTCTTATCCTAAAACCTGAACTACCTCATGTACAGTTTATGTCACCCAGATATAAAAACCTTACTTGTTCTCCTGCTAATTCTTTCCTAATTTTTCACTCTTGTGAATTCAAAAGGCAGTGCTTTGATGTGGTCTAGTCAGCCTCGGTCTTCAGCAGCTTTGCTTCTAGACTACCTTTCAGCTGTCCTGTTGTGTTGTCAACACGACCAGAAGTAAGACTTTTCTTCTGATGGCAAGAGGTTTAAATGAAAATATCTTCCAGTACAGAACCTGAATGAGACTTAGGTACCAGAGTTGGCAGGGTAGTGATTATTACATGTGATGGGCATACACAATAGCTAGGGCTTGTTAAACATATATGTCTAAAATGCATATTTAAATGTTGAAAGTGTAGTTGGAACAAGGAAAAGTGACAGGAAAGGCCACAAAACAAGATATTAATCCAAAAGTTTCCTTTAACTGAGACCTTTTTTCTTTAATTGTTTTTTCCTTAATATTTCAGAATGAAAATGTTTTCCTCTCTGTATGTAAAAGTGCGATCTAAGAAAAACAAGTTTTCTCTCTATTTCCCTTTGTATTTTCAGCTTTTATTTTGTTCATTTCCTGTTACAGTCCCACACTTCAACATAGATTAATGATTCATATAGGTTTGCTATCACATAATGTACAGTGTTGTATGTCAGTGAAAATTTTTTTTACCAAGAATTCCTCTGGCACGTAAGTCAGCTTCCCAGAGCCTTCTTTACCATTATTCTCTCTTATCCCACTGGTGCTGCCTAGCTCTTCTTACCCACCTCCAGCTCCCTTCCCCTTCCATTGGATCCTGATATCAGCCTTCCTTCCATTCCTCCATGAATATGCTTTCCCTTCTACCCTTATGTTTGTTTATCACACTCTTCCCAGCCAGCTCAGAATGTATTTTCCTCTTCTTGGAATTTCAGTGCTTTTCCCTTAAGAAGGACATGAGGGCATGGTAAGTAAGGGTAAAGGTTTTTTTCTGCTTCTGGCCATCTGCTTTTCCTGCAAAGCCACATGTTCTCCCTTTTCCGTCCTAGCAAAATCAGATTTCCTGCTTTCTGAAACAGAGATTGATGGTTTAGGGGTGTTGGGGGTTAGGTGTCCTTCTTTTAGTTCTGGCTCACCTGTGGAATTTTTACCCATTAATTGCGGGGAAAACCAAACTGCGGGGACTTGGTGGGTGCTTGAGAAACACAAAGAGTTCGGCTGGGCCCAGGGGGGAAGGGGGGCAGGAAAAAGAGAGGGCGGGGGCAGTTTTGCTGGTTTCTTCAACTTCAGAGAAGGACACTTTGCTGAGAGCTGTTGCTATGGAGAGAAGGGAATTTCGCCATCACCCAGACGGAGCTGCTGGTTCTTCTTCCTTTGTTGGTGGCCTCACATCCCCCCTGTCCACCGCGGAGCTGCTGATACACCTCGGCCACCAGCCCGAGAAATCAGCTCATTCCAGTTAAGTGTTCCTCAGAGCCCTGCAGGAGCACCGGGACTGACTGCCCGAGGGGTTTGTGAAACAAAGCCTCTCCTCCATCCCTTCCCGTCTCGGCCGAGAAGGCTGTCACGGGGTCCATGGTTCTGTTTTGTTGTTAACGCTGTAGTTATTGTTGTTTGTTTGCCTTGTTATACACACTAGTAAAAAACTGTTATTCCTACCCCCAGATCTCTGCCTGAGAGCCCTTGATTTCAAAATTATAATAATTCGGGGCAAGGGTGTCTACATTTTCATTCCAAGGGAGGCTCCTGCCCTCCTGTCTTCCCAAACCAAGACAAGGGGATAGGTGCCGTCACAGCAGTCTCCTGGTATCCGGCATTTATCTCTGGGGAGGAGGAAGTACTTTATGTCCCCTTTGAATGCACCCCTGTCTCTTTGTCTGCAAGTACTTGAAATTTAACATTTGAATATATAAAAAGTTTCAGATCAGACTTCTGTGGGTTGTTGCTGATTCTGTATGGGAACTGAACGGGCTGGCATGGATAGTGTCTTAGCTCAGGTGACTTGTACAGAAGGCAAAAACCTGAAACCTGGGAGGCAGGGTACTGAAAGGATGGAAATGAGGATGCTACTGGGATCATTCCATAATAGGTCATGACCTTGGTCTGTGTTTGCGATTGGACCCCTGCCCTCAGGTACCCCAATATATTGTTAAATTCGCCATGCCCCTTGGTCTTTGGAGCTTGCCCCTGGAATGTGTGGTTTCTGCAGTTTGTTATTTTACCATCATTAAAGTATTTTGGGCAACTATCATTCCTGTCCTTCCATTTTGCCACGCTTTCCCAGCTGGACTGGATTAGGAGTCTAGGAGTCACAGTGAACTGACTGTGACAAACCTGGCATCCTTTGTTCCCAACATGTTCCCTTTGTAACTATTATAATATCATTCAGAGAAAAAAAAACATTTATCCATTTGAATCTAATGGTAGTGCAAATTCTATGGACCTAATCCTAAAATGTTCAGTTTGCCCATTTTCAGAAAAAAATTGCACTGAAGTTAATGGCTCAAGATTTTTTGTTACCATTAAAATGCCATTGAAAAAGAGAAAAAACTTGTCAGAAGCATTTATTTTTTGATAGCAATGCATTTCTTTCTTAGATGAGGAGAATGAACTGGAAAACAAATATAATTGAGAAGATCTTTAGGCATTACAGGCATTACACAATGAATAGAGATGCTTTTCTGTAGGGGTTTGATATGACAAGTTAGAAATAATTCTCATTTTTTTTAACATTGATTTAATTTAATGCCAGAGGTTTTGTTTGGTTTAAAAAGCACAAAGAATAATACTGTCCCCAGAAGATGATGCTATCCTGTGTAATTTCTTTCTTCTTTGCTTGCAATCAATCATTCTTTCACTGATGCTCATCTTCGGTGCTGCTCCTTGGCTGCAGGATACTTGCCATATGATACCCATGGCTGTAGCTCACCATAAAATGATCATCCAGTTTCCTAGGTGCAGTCATCTGTGGATAAGGTCTCGAACATGGTATTTTGATTTGATTTAATGTGAAGAAGTGTGTTCTTCCTTTCCGCCATTGTTAAATGCTTTCCAAGAAGTATTTGTGCCCTGTTTCTAACTCTCCCAGCACACAGCAGTGTAGAAGAAATGCAGTTGCACAGCAGTACCTCATGGAGATCCCTCGTATCACCCCTCCTGGACACAGCAGTTAGGAAGATGCACAAAGCTCTCATTTAGGAAACACCCAGCAGTATATTTTGTGTGTGTTTTATCCACCATTTAGACATTCACAGTCTTTTATGGACTTTATGACTTTTATGGATTCAGACCCAGAATAATAGACATATCATTGAAACTGAGAGCCCAACTTTATTTTCAAGAGCTAATGTTAATCATTTGAAGTTGATTCTTTTAGTAAGTTTCATAGTCTTGAGACTTTTCTGTTCTATAAAAATGATTGCTTATATTCTGACCAAAACAAGAGAGAACTGGCACAAGGTTAATTATGCAAAACAATGACAAGGATATTAACCTGGCAACAGAGAAATGTCAGATCAGCAGAAATGATGAGTTAGGGCTATTGCTTGGCAATATCTCCTGCCCCATGGTATCTCTTGCTATTAAATGTGTTTTGTTCTACAGACTTCTTAACGGAGTGAAGATTAAGGAAAGTGACTCTAATCCCCTTGAGCATTCATTTTGCGTATTCAAAAACCAACTGTGTTTTTCAGCCCCACAGGCATAAAGGTTTCTGTTAGAATGGCAGAAGTGAATTATGGATGACTGCAACACACTACCAAAAATTACTTTAGCATATGTAGAGAGGGATAAGTATAATTACAGTAGCTGTGTACAGTGGATGAGTGTGGATGGGTCAAAAAACAGTGGGACAAGTGTTATTCCTGATGAATAACCTTTCAGTGCTTGGAGAAAGAGATTTCAGTCTTCCTTTGGTTTATATAATCTGAATATTTGCCTGGCATAATTTTTTTGCCAAAGTCATCTATATAGTACAGATGTGGGATTAATGATCAATTCACATTAAGCCACAAAATCTAGCTAAAATCTAGGATTCAACAATTCAGATTTTGTATGCCCTGAAATGCTTACAGATGGAATAAAAACTCTTTGTTTCCTTCAAAGGATAACATACCAGGATCTCAGTGATTGCAGTTTGGAATAGTAGAGATGATCAATGAGGTTGCCACTATTATATGTTTGTCGGGGAACTAGGGAGTGGAAAATAAACACATGAGAAGAGGGAATTTTTTGAACCATAGTAGAAAAGTATCTTAGTACAGTTCTCAGTCTAAAATGTGTATAGCTGCTGTCCTACCAGCAGAGAGAGTTTCACCTGAATTGAAATAACTCTGACTTTTTGAGGCTTTTATTTAGGACATGTTTAAGTACTTAAAAAAAAAAAAAATTTCATCTTTTATTTTAAGCTTCAGATAAATTGATTACAAGCACTTCTGAGTACATAATGTCCCTGCATTACCTGTTTCTTGGCATAACAGGAATATTCACCAACATTTTATTTGGAAAGGGAAAACCATTTTGTCAGCAGCAATACAGCTTTCAAAAACTGGCTACATCTAAATGATATACTTAGGGGTTATGGCAGTTAGCAAATGCTGCTGCTGATGTAATCCTGTAAAACTTGACGCACTTTTACTTTTCTAAAATCTCTGTTTATCGGCATATTAAAGGAATTTGATGTGTATACATAGCTCTATAAATGGTCTAGTGTCTGAGTCAGTTTATTAAACTTACAATCTCTTTCCTGTCTCCATTCCTAGGCTCTCTCTGTTTTTCTCAGAAAAAAAATAGCTTCAGTCTTATCAGTGCTTAACCTTGGGTTTTGTTACTTGTGAGCTAGCCTTGTGTTTTGTATTTTAATAGCAAGACTGCCTCTTAGATTGCATAACTACCTGACTCAAATTCACCCTATGTTTATATTTGCCAGAATGTTTCTACATTCTGCTTATACAAGAATGTTCCCTGGTTTCTTAGATCTGGAAGAAGTTTATTCCTGAGCTTAAAGGTGATGGAAATCTTTATTTTCATCTTTCCTTCTCTCCTCACCTCATAGCCACGGGGACACATTAGTAGAGTGATTCTGGGAATATCAAGTGTAGAAATTGTGGGGTTCAGCTCTAGTGCTTCCTTCTCAGAATAATCCAGCTGTACATAGTAATCTTGCTGAAATTAATTGCTTACTGGAGCAAGAGCTGTGTGCAGTGCAGGGCCCTAGGTTGTGTCACAGCACTATAGTTACTATTCATTCTATAAATGAATCTGCTGTATTCTTTTAACAATGGAAACTAAATGCAACATGCTGAAATCAAGTAAATGGCATCCAGATCAGTCTCTTGATCTCTTTCTATCAAGGCTTTTGTTATTCAAGCTACAAGCTTGTCAAATGGTTTTACTCAATACCAAGTAATAAAGTAATCACCACTTAAAAATTTCCCTAGGGAATCTTTTTAAAGTGAACAGCAAGTAGTATATCTTGTAGTGTCAATAATGCTGAAAATGTTGATTTGGTTGATTCTACTATGTGCCTCCTCAAGTAATATTCGTGCTGTTCTGGGAAGATGTCTTCTACTTGAATTCAGTCTGTTGCTCTCTGCCTGAAGCACCAGTTTCAAATCTGCTGCAATGGCTATCTGAGATAGTCAGTATAACAAAAGAGTGATCTGGTGATCTGACTGTTTCTCAACCTTTTAAATCTAACTACTGATAGTGATGCTCTTAAATTAAAATCAGATAGCAAGGATGAATGTGCTGATAAGATGTTCTCAGACAGCTGACTGATAGAGTCACTACATGCAGCAGAAATGTGTCCATCTGCTGAGCATATCTGATTTCCTACGCAAAGCTGGTTTAACACCAATATTGATAATGTAATTTTCTTTATTATATAAATTGGGTAGAAAAATATTTTAACATGCAAATTAAGTCTATTAAGGACGTTTCTGTGAATAAGTTATACGAGATGTTCTTCTAATTCTTGTTAGCACTGATCTTTTTTCACAGATGACATTTTTGGGCATTAGACAATTTTTTTTCTCTTGCTGTTGTGAAAGGAGAACTGCAAGTACTGGTGTTAAACATTTTGGGAAATATGTTCTGTTCTTTTTATAATAAGGTAAAGCAGTCCTGCCAAAATGAAAACCTTCCAGTGACTTAAATATTTGTTTTACTGTATTATTTCTTAGGTGTTTGATATCATCTATTTCTGAAGTTCCACTTGCATAGTTATACCCTATAATCATGCTTTTATATGTTACTTTGTTAAAAAATTTGTGTCTGCATTGGACACAAACCGACAGCTTTAATTGTGACTACTAAAATGTGTTTTCAATATAAATTTGTGGGTGAGATAACAAATGCTAAAACCTTCTGATTATCAGATGTTTCTTTTTGGGCTTGGTTGGGCACCAGTGCAGCCTAGAAATTAATTTTTTTATGGTGAGGATGATGAAACACTGGGACAGGTTGTCCAGAGGAGTTATGGATGCTCCATCCCTGGACATGCTCAAGGCAAGGTTGAGTGAGGCTTGGAGCAACCTGCTATAGTGGAAGATGTCCCTGCCCATGGCATTGGAATTAGATGAGCTTTAAGGTCCCTTCCAACCCAAGCTATTCTATGAGTCTATGTCCCAAGCTGGTCTCAGCCCATCCCCATCCCCACGGAGGTGCCTGATGCCCGAGGCTGGGGTTGCCCCAGTGCCCTGCTCCTGGCTGGGCTGGTAGGACTGGGCCAGCTGCCAAGGATCCCCATTGGACATCTCGGCTATAGCCATGCAGACAGAACAGGTATTACTTAAACTCCTCTCCTAGCAAGAAAAATACTGGAGCAAGGAAACACCATTTACAGGAGTGTGTGGTCCTGACCCAGCTCTCCTGCAATTGGCTGAACACAATCGTGGTTGGCACAGGCACCTCTGGTCATGCACGTGGTGATGCACACAGTGCTCTGGGAGCGACTGGAAAACACAGAGTGGGCACAGACACAGGAAACAGTGCAGAGGTGTCACTAACTCCAGCTGGCAACAAAGTACCACAGAGCTCTCACTAAGTCCTCCCCCCAAACCCATTTGGATGAGTGGAATTAGGAAAGAAAGTAGTGGAACCAGTAGGCTCACTTTAATAAATGAAACAAAGTAAAATATAAGGTATAATGTAATAACAATAATCACAAAAATAGTGATTAAGGGGAGATGGGGAAGAGAGAGAGATAAAACCCAAGAAAGACAAGTGATGCACAACAGCATTACTCCTGTTGTGCATCAACCTGCACATTATATCTGCACTGTACCTGCTGATCCATGCCAAACCCATCCCTGTACCCCAATCAGCCCCACTCCCAGGTAACGCCCCAGTTTATATGATGGACATGGTGTGGAATATCCCCTTGGCTAGTTCGAGTCAGCTGCCCTGGCCAGCTCCCTCCTGGATGCTTGTGAAGAGATGAGACGCTGAGAAGTCCTTGACTTACATTAAGCCCTACTTAGCAACAATCACAACATCAGCGTGTTATTAGTATTACCCTCGTACTGAATCCAAAATACAGCCTTCTACAGGTACTAGGAAGAAAATGAAGTCTATCCTAGCCGAAACCAGCACAAAACATAAAGCGAAATCACGGAAAACACCTCGGTGATTTCACTGCTGTTTCACGGTCTGTGAACTGCGGTGAGGGCCGAGCCGGCAGGGGGCGCTGTCAGCCCGCACGCCGTACCTGGGGAAGGCCTCTCGCCGCGGCGGCGGGAGCGCTGCCCGTCCGTGAGGCACCGTGAGGGCGGCATTCGTGTGGGGCACCGTCCTGCCTGGGACACCATGGCGGGTGGTGTTCCTATGGGACACTTCTGGCTCGGACTGCCACTGCTACCGAGTCCTTCAGCTTGGAAAGTCCTCTGAAAACATCCAGTCCAGCGATTAGGCCAATAAATACTTCCAGGGTTGGTGAATCAACTGCTTCCCTGGGCAGCCTGTGCCAGTGCTTCCAAATGGTTTCTGAGAATTTTTTTTCTTAATTAAATACCCTTTGCAGGGTATTTAATTAAATAAGGGTAAAACTAAACACTCCTTTTTGGTTTAAAATATTTCAAAGGCCTGAGGTAGCTCAAGGATGATGAATAATTCTGATTCTAATTAGAATTTTAATAGAGGCCCTCTAATCTTGTCACATTTCTCAGATGAGAAGGGAGACGGTTCTATCCAAAGAGTGAAAACTGACCATCATTTATGGACCAGGTGCTGTTTCCAGGAGAGCTGAGAGCAGCGCTGCCAATGGCCTTGGTTATTTGTACATGCAACAGGGAATGCCAGTTCCTTGGCTATGAGATTGCCTTGTGCTCTGTGTTACAATAAACAGCCCTTCTGAGGTGGATTTGTGGGTGCTGGTGGATAGGAGGCTGGACATGACCACCCATCCGCCCTTGCAACCCCAAAAGCCAGCCATGTTCTCGGCTGCATCCAAAGCGGAGTGGGCAGCAGGATGAGGGTGTTCTCCTCATCTGGCTAGCTCTTGTGACACCCACCTGGAGTGCTGCATACAGCTCTGGAATGAGGGTCACAAGGCTTGAAACTTTGAACTTCTTTTGTTTATGTAAATATGAAAATAAGTAAAACATATGAAAGTGTCGTGGTTTTAAACCAATAACTAAGAAAATTACTTATTTCTTGCTGTGAGATATGGATTAGAACAAGAGCAAAAGAGGCATAAAACTTAAAAGGGAAAAAGAAAGTTTATTGACAAACTACAATAAGAACACCAGAATAAACTTCCAGAAAAACCTTTTCATCCCCTGTCTACCCACTATTCCCTTGTTCACATGACAAAAGAGACAAAACCTTTGGAACTTTGATGGTTAAAACAGTCCCAATTCTTGCTACAGTCTTTTCACCAGTCTTTATAGAGAAACAGAAGTTTCTTCCTGTTAATTTATGGAGTTTCTCACAAGAAAAACTATTTTTCTTATAGTTTTCCATTGCTCTAATGTTAGCTGCCCAGAGCTGCTGTTATTAGAGCCCACTCCTCCCATTTTTCACATCCCAAGTGTGTATGGGCCATGAGTCTAGGGATGGGATTTTTAAGGATAAGTTATTCAAAGGCAAAAAGTCTTCTTCATCTGTTTCCGTGAGCTTCACCAGAAAACAGTTTTCTCATTGCCTCTCAAGGCTTCAAATCTTCCAGCACTTCACTGTACCATAATTACTCTACTTTTTACTCAAAATTTACACTTTAAACACTCTATTCCTCCCTATATACTGTCATGAATTAAAGGAGCGTTTTCAAGACCTTATTGTCCATTTCCATAGTTTTAACAGAAAGATATTTCAGCTTAATTAAAGCATCTTCTTAATTCTCTACCTTTTCTTTTCTTTCCTGTCACTAGTAGTTTATAAAGTCTCTTCATGTTGATCACTCTCTTTTCTCTGTCTGGATAAAAAGATTAATCCGCAAGTCTCATCTGGGAAATGAAAGAGTTAAAATCTTGCCCAGGCTGTTGTAGGTAGTTCTGTGGCCTCGGCCGGTGCAGGAGCTGGAGCCGTCTGCGATGGAAAGCTCCTCATGGCTGCTCTGGAGAGTGTAGGCGCCGCGCCCAGCCCGCTGCAGGCCCGGAGCCTCTCTCTTTCTTCACTCAGCAGTCTCCAGTGAATCCAGCCACAGCAAAAAAAAAACCTGCAGCCGAGCCAGAGATCGGCTCGGCCCGGCCCGGCCGGAGCCCGGAGAAAACCCCCTCCACAGGGCCCGCATCCCCCGGCCGGGAGACGCTGGGCCCAGCCCAGTCCCCGCCCGGCCGCATGGCCTGGGCAGGGAGCGGGAAGCCTGGGGCTCTGCCGCCCTTCCCAGCCAGGAAACAAAGAGAACCAAGAGAGCTCTGGTTTTACACTTTAAGGTAGGGTTCACAAGTTGATCCCACTTTTCAATGGCCTAAACTGCTGTCAATTCTCAGCAATGACCGATAATTGGTCAGGAGAAAAGACGCCAGGCAGATCCCAGCAACTTAAACTTTCTTAAAGGTAAAGTAACTCCATGACAGAAAGCTTCCTTTTCAGGTACTTTATGACCAGGAATGCAGGCCTGCATCATTGGTTCCAGCAATCTGCTGTCACTGCAGGTTTGTTTCATCATCTCTTCCAAGGTTGTAGTGATTGCTACATGCTAGCAGGAATCTTTTACAGGTGAAGCAAGAGCAGAAAGAGGGAAAAAATTCTCGAGCACTATCTTCAGTAATGTCCTGGGGTGACTTTATGATACTGGTATCCCCAGTCGTCTGGTTTATGCTATATATTAAGTTCTACATCTTTAAGACTGGTTTTGAGAGCAAGAGCGGAGACAAGAAGAAGCGCACAGTTTGTGTTAAAGAAAAGCATCACTCCCCCACATCCCGCTCCTGGACTGTGGTGTCTGCAGCATGGACAGACAGCGAGACAGAGCTTCTCTCTGGCTTTTAGTTAGTTTTAGCTAGCTGAGGCAGAGGAGTTCCCTGGACCTTTGTTTTTTTCTTTTTTTTCTAGATCTGTGCAAACTTGCTCTGAACTGAACACCCAGCCAAACCCCAGGAGCTCACGCCTGTGGCCCAACAGGGCCTGAGCCTCGGCACTTTCCAGCACCATAAAGACTGATGAGAACCTGAGTGAGCCAAGCTACACTACATGAAAAGGACTTTTCTTCCTAGATTTTCCATCCCATTGAACAGTGAGAGGTTTTATTATTTAATATTATTCAATTTCTGTTAAATAAACAGCTTTTTCCACTTCTCTCCAAGGAATTTTTTTTTTTTCCTTTCCCGGACCAGTTGGGGGGGAGGGGTCATTTGAATTTTTTTTCCTTCCCTGGGGAAACCCCCATTTAGAGTTTTTCTCTCAAATTTGCCCTCAACTAGGACAAGCAAGAAATTTCCATATGTAGGAAAGGAGAGGTACAGATTTCTGCTCCCCAGAATTTATTTATTAAACAATAATTTATTGTTACCCATAAATGAAATCAGCTTTAGTTTGGATTGCTTTTTCTTAGAGGCTTTGTAGTGCAATGCTCCATCTTTTGCACAAAGGGTACTCACAGAAATGTCAGCAATAATAAAATAACAGCAAAACCTTTTGGGAAATAATTTCTTAATTTTCTGGTAGCATGATGCTACAGAAGATTTCCTGTTTGTCTCCTTGTCATAAAATCACCAGTCTGAGACCATCATCAATTTCTGTTACCCCAGCCTTTCATCTGAGACAGAAAAACCTTGATGTGCACTTTCACCAAGTGATTTTTCTGGAAATAAATTAATATAATGCTTGTATCTCCTAATATAGGCCATGGCAAAGAACCATGGTTAGTTGTCCTGCCGTTGTATAAGCTTGATACACACTAGGGGGAATAAAACAATAAAGGACAAATACTTTTAGTTGAGGGAACCATATGTATGTATGGACTCTTGTCTGTACTTGATTATTTTTTTGCCCTCCATTTTAATCCTATCTGAGCATTTCCCAGATGTCAAAATACATTTACCCTTGTAATGCATGGAGTTTTCTCTTGGTTTTGGTTCTGTAGGAGAGTTCTAAGTTTGGTTGGTTCATTTTTGAGAAATCCTGCTGTGTATTTCAAAGAAATTTGTCCAGTTTTCCTCAGGCTGTTTCATCAGCAGCCTGAGATATTGCAACTGCAAAGATTAGAGACTCTCTTCAGGGAAAGCAAACATAGGCAAGCACTTAATTGTCAAAAAGGGCACAAACATAATCAAATTCCAATACTACAACAGCTCATTGATTTAAAATACACTATTGACAACCATTTCTTTTTTTTTTCCCTACGCTTGCTGTCAGGAATATTCTTCAACAATATTTATTTAGAAGTGCAAATTCCCATACTGTGGAGGGTTTCCTCCTCAAGTAACTTGGTGCTTTGAGTGATCCTGTTGAGTTTGCAAACATTGTATCCTAAATTTCTGTCTTCCAAATTAAGGTTGCTAATGACTATATCATTAAATATAACCATACCAAAATGCTGATATTAATTTATAACATTGTATGTGTGATAAATGCATGCAGTAGATGAGTGTAGTTCCTCTAGACAAGGTATCAAGTACAGTCTGGAATCAAAATGAAAATTCATAGAACCAGATTGGTTTCTGTGAGCCAGTGTATTTCTGTCATTGTCTCAAGAAGATACTTAGAGATCTGCTTGATCCTTAAATGCTTTAGAGTATTGTTTGTTTTTTTTTTTTTTCTTTTAGAATAATAAGTTCTTAGAGACTTGGCACAGATGGAGATTCCCAAATCTCCTACACACTTCAGAGGCAGAGTACTATTAATATAATTAGGCTCCTATTGTGCAAAGCACTGTGCAAAAATTAAAGGAAAATCTGTATTCAAATAAATAATCATCTCCAAAACTCAGCAGATTGCTGAATGTTAGAAAATGCCTGGATAATTGAAAAAAAACCAGCTTACTTGGTGGGAAGTCCTTTTGACACATTAGGGCACTGAAGGTATTTCTGGTTGCAAGGAAAAAGCAAAATTGAAAGACAAGTCCCTAACAGGCAGCTCCATGTTGAGGCTGAGGAAGCTGCAAACTGCACCTTTTATAACCCAGGAGACCAAGGGAAAAAAATATGGGTTTGGGTGCTCAGTTTCCCTTGCAGCCCCATTAGCTGGTGGCAGGGGAATGGGGCTTTTGTGCTAAGATTTTGGCAGACTATCTGGAATGGGTACATAGAAGGAAACTAAATTTTTTTTTCTGTTTTCCAGCTAGCAAGAGGTGCAAACACATGTCTCTACATTGTCTCTTTTCTGAAATAGCTATTTAAAATATTTGCCTAAAAATATTTCTTACTATAAACATTTTCACCATAAGCAGTTGTATTTTCTAGTTTGGATTTGGTGCTCTTTGAGAAGTCTACTACAAACTGCACATAGCTATGGAAGCCATCTTGCTCAAATTGGAAGATTGACAAAAAATGCCCTTAACCAACTTCAAGATGGAATAGCTTTGGATTCACACAAAAAATAGATTCTCAAGATGGTATACATAATCTTTTTATTTGCTTGAATATTGGTGGAAAAAAAAGTAGTTGCCATTTGCAGTAATTCTGTATCTTAAAAGATAAAAAGCTTAATTCACATTGGATATGTGTATGAGAATTTGGGAATTAGGGTGTTGAGTCACTTAGACTTTTAGAACAGTTGAGCTTGTCAGTGACTACCTCACTTTCAAAATGGGAATTTAGGTTCCTAAGTAATCAATGTGCTTATTTAAATTTTATTATAAATTTCTTTTTCAAGCATTATGGCTTTGTAGTGTGAGCATCTCTACATTACATCTATACTTCTGAAATTCCTAGAAAAAATAAAGATGTTACATAAGTGGACCAGCTGCCCATCTTTTCCTCCATGAAGTTCCAATGAATTGTTTTTTATTAGAGTAGATTTGATTTTGGCATTGAAAAAATTGCTGCATAATCTGCTAAGCACTTCTCAAAAGCATTTTGTAAAAACAAACCTGTTTTTCAAGGTATTTTCTAATGTCGATTTATGGTTGTCTTGAAATCTAATCTAGAAATATTCTGGAAAAATATGTCCTTGTGAAAAAGTGTGCTATATTAATAAGACATAAGCTTTTCAGTCTTCTCAAAGTCAGAAAAAGGAGACAGTAACTCATGTTTTTAGATGTGAGATCAGTTAGTCACTACCCCTCATTACCCTGACCTGGGAAGCATACTTATGTCTGACAACCTGCAATTAAGGAGTACAATTTGCTTCTTGACTCAGGCAGTGGTGATTTATGTGGCAAAAAAAGATTGCTTTTCTTATGCTTTGCTCTGTAGAATAACCTGACCCTTGCCCATCTTAAGGCAATACAGGACTGAGGCATTAAGGGTAGATTCTCAAGGGGATTTCTGTTGCAGCAGTACTAACCTACATAATTCCTAACTTTGCATACCCGCGGGGCTAGATGAGTTCACAACAGAGAAAAAAGACTATGAAGATCACCTAGTCCTTGCATCTTATATTTACATAAATTAGGTTTGCAATTCAGCATGCAGAAATGGCAAAACCTCTAGGAGACAGTGAAAAGCTACCAGAGGGGGCAGCCCTGAGGTCAGTGACTTTGGGCAGCTCCCTGTCTCTCAAGGCCCTCCACAGCTTCTTGCTAGTTTTAAGAAACAAATGTTAATTTCCTATAGAACTTAGATTATTTTTTTAATTCCAAGAATCCATCTCAACCTAATGGCAAATGGTTTTTAATTTTTCTATGCAAAGAAGATCACAAGGGAAGATTGAGAGCAACTTGTCTTGTTTCCAGTGGGATACTGTCCTGCTGAAAGGTTTGTTAAGTCCAAGTTTTATAATGTGCTTAAGCTTTTTGATCTGTATTTTCCAGTTCCTAAATAAATATTCTGATGACTTTTTGGAGATTTCCTATACTCTTTTCCATTGGGTTGAAATAGACTCAGAGTATATTTTTAGCTTCTATCTGTGAGAAATTAAGGGGAATGCCAGTATTATGTATAACAGGAGTTTTTAAGTATAAAGTGTCCAAAGACTTGTACTAAAATATGGAGGTGGGAATATAGAAAGGAATTCCAACCTCAGGGTGGTCAGAAAAGCCTTATCCAGCATTCCATAATGAAGTCTAAATAAAACCCTATAGATAGCAAGTATTTTTCAGGTTGGAGTTGGAAGAGATAGAAGAGGAAACGAAACATCAAGACAAAAAGTCTCTTTCAAACAAGAGAATAGCAAATACCATCATTTTCAGAAGCATCTTGCTAACTGCTGCTTGAAGCCTTGCTATTTCTAAAATAATTGAAACCAGATATTTTGTTTAGTCAGGGAAATATCATACCTATGTAATTTCTTCCTTCTTACTGTCATTGTTTTTACTCCCTAGTAGTTCATATCACTAATTTCGTGTTATTTAATCTTTTAGTTAAGTCCTTTAGTTAAGGATTTGGCTTAGAAGCTTCAATTTAATTTGCACATCTTAGTCCATTAAGTATAACTTAATTTCCTTATAATTAATGTAAGGGAGGGAAACCCCACTCCATGTATGCCTGAGAAAATTTCTTCCTTCCATATATACTTAGTACCAGATATAAGTGTTGAGTTCTCAATTTTTTGTAGATAAAATGGGAAATATGGATGAGATTGGTATCCTAACCTCATATTTTTAGGATCTGAGATCTAGGATAAAATTCAAGTGCTTACTTTTTAAATAATGCCCTGTCAAATTTTGCATGAAATTTGTTGAAGAGAAAGGACTATCCTTTAGATATTGTTACAGTGGATATATCTGCTGTGCTGTCTGTGGTGGTTCCTGTGAAATGTTATTAACAGTGAGAGATTACTCTGTACTGTTTATGATGGTAGCCTTGCTGATAGAAGCAGATACTTTCTACATTAATGTTATATTTAACTAGCAGACTGCCAGACACAAATTTTATATAATCTCATTCCCCATATGTGCTGCTGTGGCGGGATGGATGTCAGGGGTGCTGCAACCTTCCTGAAGAAGCGTCCTGAGAAGGACGGCTCTCAGTGGCACAGGCATGTCCCTCTCCTGGCCTGGCAAGTGATGACTGGCTAAGCAGCAGCACCTTCCCAGGCAATGCAGGGAGAAAAAGGACTAGAGCTCTGGCCAGCAATTACCACAGAGAAATCAGCCTTTATTAGTGCAGGGCCCTCTGCAAAGGGGGCTAGCACAGAAGCTTTACTCAACTGGGGAAAAAAACCCCAGGCTTTATAGAATGAAAGAGAGGGGCGGGGGAAACTTGGCTACAAGTAGCAGGGTGGAATGGCAGGGAAGAACACCAATGGGGTACAATCAATCAACATATAACTTACAAGGGTCTCTGGGAGAGACACTTTTCTCACTATGAGAGGAAGTGTCTTGCCTATGGAGAAGCTCTCCAGGGGAGTGTCACCCTGAAAACTCAGCTTCTGAGCTTGCTGACATAGTTTTCTAAGACTTTCTCACTCCACTGGCCATGAGAGATGTCCATCACAAGATGTGTAACAGAAGGAATGTATACCTATCTCTATGTTTACAGTTACTGTCCTGGGCAAGTCTTAGAAAACTATGTCAGCAAGCTCAGAAGCTGAGTTTTCAGGGTGACAGGGGAGCACCACAGTCCTTTTGCTGGCCGATTCTTTGGCCCCCACATGTGCAGTATGTGTGTCTGTGAGTATGGCTTTGTAGATTCATTTAGCATCTAATGAAAGATGGGTTTTAGCATCTCTTTGTAAAGCTTGTGATGCAATGATTTTTCATACTGCTTCATAGAAGAGGCATTTATAATTTTCAACAGAGTTATGCAAGTCTGATATTCGGTTTGCTGGAGAGAGAGGGAAGAAGAAACAAAAATGCAAATAAATTAGGTCAGAAACCTCACATACAATCCAGTACAGCCTCATGACATTTCACCCTGCTCTTTCTGCTGAAAAGTATAAGTTAAACTGATGAGTTATTTCTGCTGGAGAGCTCAGATGCAGGACTAGTAAAATATCCATCCACCTATGTATCTCATCAAAACCTATTTGACAAAATACTTAATCAAGGGCATTGATTATTCACAATTCCAGATGAATGGAATTAAGTGTGGAAAGAAATTAGTTCTCTGAAACAATAACTAATGTTGAACAGGATCCAGAAATCACAGGATCTGCCTGTATCAGGCCAACCAGTATGAAAATCTACTGCTTGTGCTGCAAATCCATGCTTCATTTCTGCTTTAGGAAACATAAGGGGGTGGTGGTCATAGGGAAATTTATCTGAGCAGAGCAATCAAGAAGAATGGAGGCAGTATGAGGGGCTTGCATCTGGCTTTAGAAATCTAAACCAAACAGACAGCTGTAAAATAGAAAACTAATGAACGTCTTGCTCTTCAAATACAGACAGTAGTTATGGTGGTTTGCAATAGTAGACCAGACCATGATCCAAAATAAATTTAACTGGAAAAAATGGTGTTAATAGTTCTCTAGAACTGTTTTAAAAAACTTGTCAAAGCTGGGAATCTAATTAATGAATTAGATCATGTTTGTTGGTAGCAGATGGAGAGCAGACTGTTTCTCAATTGTTTTAACTTGTGTTAGTGAACTACTATAAAGCAGTATAGGAGTGAAATATTGTTTAGAAATATATGGGTTGAAATGGTTCAGTATTATCTAATTACCATAACTAAAACTGGAAAACCTGACAAATATTAATGGGATAGAGTATTTAAATGAGTATAAATAATTCTATTTCAGGAGGTATTAATCTTAAGCTTAACTCAGTATTTTCTTATTGACCCTGCTATTCCAAATTTTTAGTCAGAAATGCCTGTACAAATCTTTTATCTTCTTCTGTGTCAGGTAACTCATATTGACTACTACCAAGAACAGGACATAAAATGGCATGAATCTTTGATTTGTTTCAGTAAATAATATATTTTTCCTCTCTGGCAGCAAATGCTTCCAGAGCATATGGAGTGAAATGGCAAAAAAGACAAGTGGGAAAAAAATTCAACCAAAAATCTGTAGCAGTTCTTACTTTTCAGAAAGATGAATTTATTGTGGAAGATTCTCCTGCCTGTTTCTGTAGACTATGAGATGGCAGGTAGGTATTATTAAGATGAAATATTTAATAGCTTTTTTGTCTATTAAGATACTTCATAACCATCTGCAGTAAGAGACAGCACTTAATGAGTATTGCCCAGTGGAATTTTGAACCAAGAATTTACTTAATGTATTCACTTGTGAACCCACACTTCAGATCCTTGCTTTGGTGAAGCTCTCTTATTTAATAAGAAACCTAAAAAATTGTACTGCTTGTGACATTTTTCCTTGCCCACCTTCCCATACAACAGAAAAAAAAATCTTGAAATACTTCCCTCAGGAGCAAAGGGAGGCCTAAGGAAAGATTAGTGACTACCTTTTTCTTTATCCTCTATCTTTCTCCCTGGTAATCATGGTAAAAATGTACACTTGTTGCTGTAGGCTAAGCACGCTGGAGGAAGACATGAGCAAGGCTCAGGTCTCCAGTTTGTCTTATCCTCCTGGCAGCTGCTGGGTGAGGATGTTTAGTCTGTCCTGCCCCTCTACAGCCTGCCTGGCTCTGGTCTGGCTGTACCACCACCTCTGACAGATCTCTGCTTACTTGGTGGGGTAAGGTAGCAGTGAACCTTGACTGTGAGAAAAAGGCCATTTCCCAGTGAATGTCTTTGTGAATGGGGAAACAAGGCATCAGGTTAGTGCTAGGAGGCCACACAAATCCTCTTTAGTGCAAGTTTGGCAAGAGCTGAGCTCTCTTGATCTCTTGACAATAGGAGTCCCAGATGAGTCCTGTTCTGCTGGAGCTTGGGCAATTAAGAAATTTTGTGCAATATAGAAACAGTCTGGATGTTTATGCTAGAGGAGCATCAGTGAAATGGAAGATGAATAGGTGAATAGCTAGAGCAGTCCTCAGAACGGAAGAGTGTGAATTTGTGAGATAGTGAGCACAGAAATCAAGAAGCTGGAGGCAGGAAGAAGGTCAGAATTATCTTTAGACCAACAATAATACCAGTGTGTATCTTTAGTACCATATATTAGTGTCTCTTTGGATGCCCTTTTAATCCTCCATTGTGGAGCAGTGGTGCCTTGGGCAGGTATCTGGAGACCTTTTAGAGAGGTGGATGCTAGAAAGTGCAAGTTTGACTATGGAATATCTGACTTGCAAGTGCTTACTCTCCATGTTAACCTTGGCCTTGATACCATGGAAAAGGAGAAAAAGTTAAAGGTGAAAGAGAAACAAGCAGCACAATTTAGCAGCAGACATTTTCATTGTTGGTGGCGTATCTAGTGCTAGTTGCTGGTTATTTTTTTTATTTTTTTTTTCCCCCTAAAACCGCCCAGTGCTCATCCTCCAGCCTTACAAAACCCGATGACTGTATTTGTGATTTGTGATGGAAAGCAATCCTTTCCTACATTTTTTTGGAAGCCAGCCCTCCCTACATTAATATTCTTCCAGCTAGCAGTGAAGGCAACAAATGCGTCATCTTCAACCTGGTAGCTGACCTTCATCTTACAAGTAAGAAAAGGATATTCATTTAATTTACTCTTTTGGTGTGGTGGAGGGGGCTGTAGCAGGACTGCAAAGCAGTCTGAGCAATCTGAGACAATGAGTTGAATGGTTCTGACATGCATGTTTAACTCCAGGCCCATCAGGATATTCAAATGGAAACTGGGTGACTTGAAGTGTGATAAATAAGGAAAGGTTTTTTCATTGAGCAATTTCTAACTTCACTGTGCTTTGATTTAGACTTAAAATAGTTTCAGTAGGCAAAAGTGCATGGTAACAGACAAAGGCAAACTGCAGATTTTCTCTAACTTACTTTGTATCCCAAAATTATCACATTAAACAATGCAAGGGGATGTGATGACCCTGCAAAAATTTTATGATATTAACAAAATATTTTCTTAAAAATTAAGGTCCTTTGACAGAAGCATAAATATATACATTCAAATTCAAACATTGATATATATGCAAGTGTAATAATAATGAAAGTTGTCAGAGCTACACTGGTCTTGAAAGGTGATAGAACTGTGGAAAGACATTTCGGTAATGACAAATCCCATCTGTCTTTCTGCATAGGGCTGGAGAACTGAAGTGATATAATTTATCTAGTTGTATCTTTAGAGAAGGGTGTTGGAATATGCTGCATCTTGTTCTTGCTTATTCTTCAGTATTGCTTCCTTGTAAGCAAAACTTCCTTTCCCACTGTCCTTCCTCTTTCCCAACCTCCAATATAAGAGGAAGAGAATATAAGACATTAACTTCCTAGAATCAGTACATGATAAAAGCAACATATAATATATAGAAATTTACTAGCCTTGATCTATTGATTTGTTAGGCTTTAAATAACATTTGACTTTCTTGTATTCCAGTTTTCATACAGGCATAATGTCTTTCAATCTTTGCTTGATAAAGATTGCTTCATGGGTATAAGCAAAAGAAGGTAAAATAAAATAATGTAAAATGTATGGTCCTGTTACTTATAGTGCGTTAATAATGACTTGAATGAGACGACATCAGCACTGAAATTTGCTGTGTCTGGTTTCAGCATTTCTTTTGTCAGTGTTTTACTTTTTGGGGCAGCTTTTCCTGTATTTCAAGTAGGCAATGAAGTGTCATGCAGTGAATTATTTTCAGTTTTAGTTTTGCATTTTTATATGCTTGCTTTCCTTCTTGCTATTTCTATTTACGTTTTTATCAGACAAGTGAATGTTTAACCTCTTTTTTTACCTTAATTGCAAATCAGTTTTGATACTAAAATTATAAATAAGGCTATTTCATGAAAATTTGGCTTGCAACTTGGATAGCAGTGGCAAGATAAAAATCCAGTTTTAATAAATTTCCAATCTATTTTCAGTGTGTCCTTGATCCTGTCATCTGATTTGCAGTTGTCTCCAATGAGCAGAAGCACATTATGTCATAGATTAAATCATATGTTGCCCATTCCTCTGCTTTGTGTCTTTTCTGCGTATGGACACGGTCTCCAAACACTAAATGCTAGTTTAGGCTTTCAGAGGCATTCTAGGACCTCTAGTAGCACTGCACCTCAGGTAATGAAATCTTATCTGACTCATGGAACTGGGAGAAGAAAAGATCCCTTAGGGTCTGCCTTTTTTCACAGTCAATACATTATTGCCTTCTACTTTTGAATAAGTTTTTTTCTTTCGGTATTTCAACTGCCAAACAAAAATGCCCATAAGCTTCCCTTTCTGAGATTATTCAGTAAATTCATGCAATTTACAATCAGGACTTTTTCTTCATATTGGCCACCACTTTTTTTCCCATTCCAGCTGCATATCTTTATGATACCAAGTTTTACTTTTTCTTTTGAGAAAATATAAATCCACCCATATATTGATGGTTATTTCCCTGTTCATACTTCCCTTACTCTTTTCCTGAATCTGATGAAATGGACACATTTTGAGGTGGTCCACCCCGGTACCAATTTCATCCTGAAAACTCCTTCTCTTAGGACTTGTGGCTCAATTCAAGCCAGACAGACACTTGTTTTGCACAGTCGTATTTTATGCTTTTGAAACTGAGTCCAGACCAGGTCTTAATTAGCAATGACATATTCCCTGAACTCTGTGCTGGTAAGAAAAGATAAACAACTCTAGGTTGGTAAGCAGAAGATAAACAGCAGTTGCAGCATTCTTGGCTAGGAATCATGCCCTCGATGCCTATGCTTGATATGCAGGCATAGTCCCTAAGCTGCTTATATTCATGACCATCTGCTGAGATGGCAGAGTGCCTTGTCACAAGTTGTTTGGACTCCTGCCTTGAGCACAGAGGTGCCAGGCAATGATCAGCAGCCTGCATGGCAATGCAAGCATCATTTCTTCTAAAAGAACAGCTCCTTTAAGCAATTAGTGTATTACAGGCTGCTACCATGGGCCTCTTAGAGCATGGTTACACCTGTTGGTAATTATGTGCCAAGAAGAGAATCCATGAACCGTAGCAGAGAGCAGTCCAGCCAGTGCAGCATCATTTTTAGCTGCCAAAGAGACAGGTTGCACTGCCGCAGGGGTATGAAAACTCATCAGTAGTTCTCAAAGTGTCAAAAAAAAGAGCTCAGCAGGCCAGAACTGCCTGGCGGCACATCCAAAACAGTCACTACAATGGCCCCCAAATAGCAGCTAAAACAAAGTAGCAGCCACAGAACCTGTGTGACAGCTTTCCTCCTAGAATTGGTAATTAAATCAAGATGAAACAGAATAGCTTGGTGCTATCTTCTTCAAAGAAAAATAGAAGACTCTGACCTTATTCTTTCCACTGAATATCAGCTGTGATATGGAAAAGAAGGTAAAATTCATTTTTTTATTGTAGACCTAATTTAGTAACCCTACAGAGTGGTGGGACTCAACATAGCAGTACTTAACAACTTTGCTAGCAGAAAAAACAAAGGGCAAGGAGGAAATTCTGAATAATGCTCCATGCAACTGCAATAGAGGGGAAAGCCCTGATGTTCAGGTCTTTTTTCAATACAAATTTTCTCAAGAGTCCTGAACTACCTCTCAATTTAGGTTACAGTAGCTGCCTGTCAACAGAAGCAATTGTGTCAGCTGGGGTTACTAAAATTATTTCATCTTGTGATGTTTTTAGATCACCACAAGCCACTTCTTTTGGAGAGGAGTCCAGAAGCAGCTTGTAATTCATTCGGTCAGCCTCGTGGTATCCAGAAGTCAAATCTGCAAAAAATGAGCCAGGATCTTTTTAACAGAAACTTTTTGGGGAAATGAAGTTTTAACAGTTTTATATGCATTGTCCCAGTTAGCTCATTTCAAAAATGAAAAACTGTTTTATATTTTTATATATATATATATATATATATATGTATGTATGTATGTATGTGTATATATGTATTAGATTTTTAATTAAAAAAAATCTGTTTAACTGAATAAGAATGTTTTTCTTTATTTTTAAACTGCATTACAAAACATTTTAAATTTAGTCGATTTTGGCCATGCTAGTACTTTTTAGAATTTTAGTATTCTATAAAGTTCATGAAATAATCATCTAAGTGAATCTTGAAACAGCATTTCATTTTTTTCTTATACAGCAGAGTACTGACATCAGTTGTATCTGTAGTTTCCCAGTATTAGCCTTGGGATAATTTAAAATATTTGAGTATCTGGAACGGACAAAAGGACTTGTGAAAGGCTCTGTGTGTTTTCAAGGGTGTACAATGAGCTGAAGGGCTGTTACCAGTCTGCTCCAGCTTACACACAGCTGTCACAGTCTGTCAGGTCTCACTGTGATCAGTGGGACTTCTGCCATTAACTTCATTAGGACCAAGATTTGCCCTAAGCTCCAGCTGATATTTTGTGTATACCATTTGGGTTATGCTACTTTCTTCCAGATGATCATTTTGAGTGCCAGATGAAGGGATTTTGGCAAAGCCTGGTGAACAAAGGCTGTTGATTCCTTATTATGGGAAAGTTTTGGTTCTGAGACATGTAATAGCCTTTGGATTTGCACTGTACAGCTGAGTTCAGAGATTAATCTCTTGTGTTCAGAGTCATGATGAATGCCAGAGCCTGGGTTTTTGACACCTACAGGTAACATCATAAACAACAAAAAAGGCCTGTGAACATGTAGATAATGTAATTTAAACATAGATTGGACTTTGTGTGAACCTTTGCCCTCTAATTGGAAAAAATATAAAATGAGCTCCATAACACAAGAATATTGAATACTGAGTAAATAATCCATTGCATTTCTTCTGTGTGCTGTCCAAAAGACTTTGGATTGGTATTTCAACAACACATCACAAATTTATTGACTGCAGAACTAGCTTATTCTTCAGGAAGCATCTTAGTCTGGCTGGAAAGTAGGTTTTGCTCTACTCATCATATAGTTTTACATTTGTTGATCTAAACTTATTTTCAGAATAACAATGTAAATAGTCAGGTCTACTATAAACAGCTCTACTATAAAATGCTGTCTGGCAGCTTTATTTTGTCCTTGGGTCTATAAGTATAAATCTTACTGATAGTAACATAGTTTCTTTGTATAGACCCAAGGATAAAGTTTGGTTAATGACATTTTCCTCTTACACAAGGTGTATATATATATATGTTCCTGCAGGTTTTTTTGGTTGGCCATGTTTTATGTCAGCAGCTGAAACAGAAAGTAAGTGCTGATCCCTTTTCCAGCCTCTCAGGAATGATGCTGGTACATGAGGAGCTGTTGCTCATATGACCAGCATCAGTATTCTTTTCCTTTGGGTAGCAGAAAACAGATGGAGAGTGTTGTACTCTGAAAAAACTGACTCTGATCCAGAAGATAAACTTGGAGAAGGAGAAAATATTTCTGGCTTTTGATTCTACACTCTTCTATGTCAAAACCTAATGCAGCTTTCCTTGAAGGTAACAAGCCAAATTGCATTGCTTATGAGGGGAAGAATATCAGGCTTTAGACTTTCTGCTGAGATCAACCAAAAATATAATTTAAGGGTGACTGTGGCAATGTGACATAGTTATGATCTACAGAAATTTCAAAAAAGCATAAAAACTTAACAACAGTCATTGTCAGGACTATCAAGTGCAGCATCTTATCTTTTAGAGTAGCCAGTAGTGGGTGGCTAGGGGAAAGTATAAAGGCAGGGCAGGTGGTGATATTTCATAAGATTTTCTCCAATATTAAATGAGAAACTCAAGCCTCTGATACAGAACACACAGTCAAAAGAGTAACTTTTCAGTCTCCCATCTCCTAGTTTGAGTTTGAAATAGCAGAACACATGACAGCTACTTATTCCATTATCACTAGCAGCTAGTTCAAAGCTTGAGCCAGGGTAAAATTATGGGCAAAGCACGCATCACACTCTACATTGTGTGAAAAGACTGTGCTGAAGAGCTTGAAGATTTAGGGGGAACTGGATGCAGATTAAAAGGCATTTTAAAACAACAAATGGAAACATTCCCTGGGTGTCAGCAATCATTTTCAAATACATCCTCCTAAGTTCATATTTTTGTTTCATAATTAAATGCTGCAGTCCAGCATTTTACCCTAAAGAAAACTTCTGCTTCATACCTTTCTAATCATCCCTTGCTAATTAATAAGCTCCACTAATAGAAGAGTTAGTTCTTTTAAAATTAAAGCTAATTTCAAGACCTCTTTTGTTTGCTAGCTTCTCTCCAATTTACTTTTCACTGTTAGGTGTAGGAAAACATTTTAACAGAGCAAAGGCATGATATTTTAGTCAAAGCCTGTATGCACAACCCAGCTTTCAATCCAGATGACAATTCCAAAGACAGTGTCCTTGGGAGTTTCCTGGAGCAGCGAGAATGACGAAAAACAATGATGTTGTGTGCAAGAAAAGGAATGATAAACAAAATGTATTAGCCAATAGTAGCTTGTTGAGCCGTGTGAACCCTATAGGACCCTATAAGAGTGTGCTAAAGATAGACATAAAGCGAAGTTCACTTTTACCTCTACGAGGACTCTGAATATTCTGAGCGGTTCTCCATTAGTTAGGACTCGGAATGAGACAGACATAACAAATCTCCTTGTGATCCACTAAGCCTTTGTGCTGTAATGAAAGCTGAAAGCAAAGAATATGAGAAATTGTTGGCTTCTCAATGCAAATAAGAAAAACAGGGAGGAGAGAGGAATCTAAAGGATGATGCTTCAGTAGTAGTAATAATGACTTCATCTCTATTTCCCTATTGAGCAGAGCAAGTTGTTGAATTAAGCAAATACGAAAAGGTCAGAGGAAAGAAGCCAACAATATCTCTTTTTTGACACAGGTGGACACAGGTGGAGTTTAGATGCCCAGGGCTAGGAAATGTTTCCCAGTACCCATATAATCCCAGCAACACCTACGTTCAGAAGTAGGATTTTGAACATACACACTAACAAGTTTGCAAAAGCAAAAAAAGAGGTGTGTGCCTAGAACACCTGCCTTGCCCTTCTGTGGTCAAAAGCAAGTTGCAGGGTTCCCCAGTTTTTCTAAATCCCCAAGTATGTGTACGTGTCCTTCAGGTCAAATCTTACACACAATTGACTGATTTCTGTCAGATGCAGAACTGTATGTTTTACTTCTGTTTGAAGCTAACTTACAGTATGGTTTCTGTTTTCTTTAGCCAGGGACTGGACAATGTAAAACACACAGTCTTAGGAAAAAAATCCAAACAACTTTTGATTTTCTTCCTAACTTGCTGACCTGTCTATTAGTTTACATTTGCTTTGGTCCTCTGAAGTTTGATTACATGGCCTCACAGTAGTTCATCTTCTGTGGAAAGGATCAAGTTGCTTTTCCTTCTTACTGCATCAGCCAGCCACAGTGATGTGCTACTTGTGGCAATAGGATATTGCAATAGGATATATCTCCTGTTGAAAGTGATAAATGTACCCAGGTGTCTTCTCTTCCAGATAAATGGTTTATGTTATTGTTCAATAAATTGCCTGGCATTGGACCAATGTCAAACCACAAAATATGAGTACTCTGGTTGTTAGAAAGGGACAACATAATCTTGCAGATATGTTCCTTTTTTGTCTGGGCCTAAGAAAAACATAAAGTAATGCAGACAATTTCTTCGTGTGATGACAGGGAACAGTAACTTTTAATTGTGGCAAAATTCCTTGTCTTTAGCTTGTAATCACTGAAGTTTTAGCCTTTCTTGCACCTTGACATATGATTTCTCTGTGCTGTTTAAGTAACTAGTGAAGTTTGAGTTCTCTTTAACTTTCTGGTAGATTTATTTTCATTTTAGAGTTTCAGGATTATTTATCTATTTTGCACTTTTAATCTTTGTGTTGATGATTGTTGCACTCCTTCTGAAGTAGTCTTTGGCAGCCTTCTTAAAATGTGTCAGTCTTAAAAACTGAAAACTAAATGAGTTTGTGCTTCAGGCTTTTTATATTCCTCTCTCTCCTAGGTGTTCTTTAATTATGTAATTTATCTCAGTGCAAGTCATAACAGAAGATCTCTGATTTTTTAGGAGTAAATAACAACTAAGAGATAAGTATCTTATGCATGCACAAAACAATGTATGTGTTAATCTGTAGATAGCTGTTTTATCATTTGGGAGCAGAAATACCTGGAAGTACAGCCGTAATGAAGATCAAGTAAGTGCAGTGTTCCTTTGCTGGAGAAATCACAGCATACAGAATATATGCTAAGACTGATCCTTTAAATTGAGTTCAGGGAAGATAATAATGTCTCAGAGTTGGATCCAGCACTATAAAAGATGGGGATCTTATCATTGGAGCCTGCATTGTTTCATTTGAACCCACTTACTGATCTCATCAAAATTAGTGTAATGAGAAAGAAGCTTTGTTCTGTTTATACTGTTTCCTGTCAGCCTGTAGCATGCAGCCTGTTAGAAAGAAAGCAGCAAAGCACAATATTTGCATCTGTTTTCACTGCTGCTTATTTGCTGAAAGATGGGAGGAGCAATGGAGCACTGCAGTCAATGACTATTATAGATCTGTGTACAGCGCAGTTCATCCATCCCAAGTGTGTGTCTTCAGCTCTCAGAGGATCAAATAGTAGGGCATGGATTGGTAACTGACAGAAGAATCATAGAATCATTAAGGCTGGGAAGATCTCTAAGATCGTTGTGTCCACTATAACTATATGAAGTTGCATTCTGTCTTCTCACTACTTAGTTTTAAGCGTCATGCTTGTAGGAATGGTATGTAGTAGAGAGCACAAGAAGGTACAGTCTCTCTTTAAAGAAAAAGGCTATGGATTCTGCAGAGGGAATGTAAAGTTTCAAATTGTTTCTGCTGGGAGACAAGTCACCTTTACAGTGTGATCTCCACAGCTTGCTTTCCAATTCAAATACGTCCAGCTTCAACTTCAGCATAACCAAATGCAATGCTAAGCACTGAAGAACAGAGACAATGTAGGTCACTTTATCAGACTTGAGGGACTGTGCTCAAGACAGTAGTGACTCTGGAAAAGTTTTTCAGGTCATACTGGGTAATCAACCCACCTTGAATCCATTCTGCAAAGCCCCGGCTTTGAGAACACATGTTGAGAAGAAGGAACTTTCCTTTGGGAACTGGGAAATTATATTACTTGTGTGTGTGGCATTAGTGAAATTTCAATTGCTCACATTTTTAAATGACTTAAAAAACTTAAAAAAGCCATTGTAAGACCTTTTTCAAAGATGGGTGATTTCTTTTGGAATTTGTGGTCTTCAGTGAATCAGTGATCTATTTGAGAGCGTACATTTCTTCATTACCTCCAAATTAGCATTATGTTCTGTTGTCCAAGAATACAGTATTTGAATGCTACTAAGTGATCCCTCTTGTCTTCAAAATGTCTGTCATTAAATTTACTCTGCAAGGACCAGTTGTAGGTGTAAGGTGATATAATGCTGTTATATAAAATCAGTGTTTGTACTGACACTGAGAAAATCTTTATGTGACTGATATGAAATCTTTGTGCACTAAACAGATACCTACCTATTTAAAGTGCAATGAAAGTACCTTTTTGTCTTCAGCACAGATGATGGACCCTCACCTGGAGGACCATGACTTTGCAAATGGTCAATTTCCATTTGACCCTGAAATTTTGCAGGATCTGCTGCTGCAGCTGGATCCCTACAAATCTATGGGCCTGATAGGATTCATCCAAGAATCCCTCAATAAGCTAGCTGATATCATTGCAAAACCTGTCTAAATTATTTTTGAGCAGTGTTGGGAATTCCAGAAAGGTCCCAACTGACTGGGAACTAATGAAAATTGTTCTTATTTTCAAGAAAGGCAAAAAGAAGGACCCTGGAAACCATAGGCCTGCCAGTCTCACTTCAGTCATTGGTAAAGTTATGGAGAAGATTATTCTGGGAGGTATTGAAAAATACCTGAAAGGCTATGCAGTGATTGGTCAAAGCCACATAGCTTCATGAGATAAAAGTCCTGCTTATCAAGCCTGATTTCCTTTTATGACAGGATAACTCACCTGGTTGATCAAGGGAAGACAGTTGATGTAATCTTTTGGGATTTCAGTAAAGATTTCAATACTGTCTCTCAGAGTGACCTGGACAAAATGTCCAGGACACAGCTGGATAAACACATCATATGATGGGTGAGCAACTGGCTCATGGGTTGGGTGCAAAGGGTGACAATGAATGGGGTGGCATCAGACTGTCACTAATGAGGTTCTGAGGGGCCCCATCTCAGGCCCTGTGTTCTTCAACATCTTCATTAATGACTAGCATGCAGGACTCAAAGGAATACTAAGCAAGTTTGCAATGATACAAACTGGAAGGAGCCTGCAGGGAGATCTGGACATATTAGAGGACTGGGCAATCACCAATGACATGGAATTAACAAGGGAAAGTGCTGGATTCTGCACCTGGGATGGGGCAGCCTTGGATTTACAGACAGACTGGGAATGAGACACTGGAAAGCAGTGCCACAGAGAGGGACCTGGGAGTCTTGGTTGATGGCAAGCTGAATATGGGTCAGCAGTGCCCTGCAGCCAGGAGGACCAGCCCTCTCCTGGGGTACATCAGGCGCAGCATTGCCAGCCAGGCAAGGGAGGGGATTGTCCTGCTCTGCTCTGAGCTGGAGCAGCCTCACCTTTAGTGCTGGGGCAGTTTTGGGCACCAAAGCATAAAAAAGACATTAAGCTGTTAGAGAGTGTCCAAAGGAGGCAACAAGGATTGTGAAGGGCCTTGAGGGGAAGCCATATGAGGAGCAGCTGAGGGCACTGGCTCTTCTCCTGGAGGAGACTGAGGTGAAATCTCATCACAGTCTAAAACTTCCTTGTGAGGGGAAGAGGAGGGGCAGGAACTGATCTCTGCTCTGTGGTGACCAGCGATAGGACCTGAAGTTGTGTCAGGGGAGGTTTAGGTTGGATATCAGAAAATGGCTCTTCACCCAGAGGATGGCTGGGCACTGAAACAGGCTCCCCAGAGTATTGGTCACAGCACCAAACCTGGCAGAGTTCAAGAAGCATTTGGACAGTGCTCTCAGATACATAGTGTAATTCTTGGGAATGGTGCTGTGCAGGGCCAGGAGTTGTACTTGATGATCCTGGTGGGTCTCTTCCAACTCAGCTTGTTCTGTGATTCTGTGATATACCCTTCTTTCTATGTGCCTTGAGCATCTTCAGAGGATATGCATTTCAGTGCCAATATAGTGTTTGTGCTTTGTTTTGGAAAAGATCTGCAAGAGATGATCACCTCTCTGATTACATATAAATATAATGCAAATATTTATTTAAAATATTGTGAGGAAGTATAATAGAAAATATTTTTCCTTACACATTTGTAAGTTTATTCTGTCAAAAAGGATTCATGTGTGTGTATATAAGAGAAGGAGAAATTTTCCTGGTACCATGGCAACGGTCTCTTTATTTCATAGAGTAAGGTCTTGTAGCTTTCTTCATTTTAATTGAGTAATTTTTTCTCTTTCCTCTCCCATGAGAACAGCATTCTTTACCTGCTTTCTACCCTCTTAGTGAACATCTCAGTTTTCTTCATGCATATCATGTGAAGCTGAACACTTTGAAACACTTATTTAAGTAACAGACTTAACTGAAAAGTATTTAAAAACTAACACATTGAATTTTATCTGCCTAATATACACGAATCTTGCTTTGTTGAATTTCTCTATGAGAAAATTAATCTTTCAAACTATACAGAACAAAAGCAGAAGATAGATAAAAGCTAAGCTTAGCTCTAGGTTGATGGAAGCCAATGGTCAAGTGCAAAGAGAGCAACTTTATAGTGTATGATGTTCCTGTCATGTAAAATAATCTGCTTTTTAAATAGTTTATCTAGAAATAGAGTTATTACTCATAGAGAAAGCTCAAGTTTCAGCTGTAAACAACCTAGGACAAGCATAAAATCTGGCAATAGTACAAATAATTTCAAAGATTTGTCAGAATAAAAATCCTTATAGAAAATAAGCAGTGGTTATTTGCTATTCCAGCTTTCTAAAAGTTTTCCTAGAATTCACCTTTGTCAAAAAGCACATATCTGAATTTCACAACATTAAGGAAATTCAGTAATGACTGAAAGTGAAAGTTTTCTAGTAAGAATATATTCTTCCTTTCAATTATAGGCATATACATAATACCATTAAATTTTTTTCTATTTATGCACCACTGCCTGTTCTTCAACTGGAGAACTACTCTCCTAATTTATAATGTTTCCTACACTTGTTTTTTTAGTTTTACAGATGTGAATTTGAGTCAGAAAGGCAAGATATGACTATGTTCCTTTTGATATGACTTCAGCCTCTTTATACACAGTACATACATGCTTATATAATTTCTTGGACTGCATTCCTGAATGTATTACTGGCTTTAATTTTCAATATTTGAAGCACTTGGTGAGTTGATAGTGCAGAGATAGGACGGATGGTGTAAAATGTAGTTTTTCAAGAGAGACTTATACAGAATTCAACTCTGTAAGTGAAAGGCTAATCTGGCTCCATAAAATCTAATATTTCTGAAAATATCCCCTTATGCTTGCAATTAGATTTGAAGCGGGAGGGAATGTTTGTAATATAGAAATCTGCCTGAAAAGCAAATATGGGGAGAAAGCCATTAAGAATGAATGATGCACAGAAAAGAGATGCTGAGAAATCAGCCAGCCTCATAAAAATTTCCACAGTTTAAAATTAATCCTGCCTGTCAAAAGAAAAACAAAACATTTCCCCTCCATATTATAAACTACAGGCATATCTAAACTATATGCATTCCCTTAAGTGAGAATCCTAAAATTTTCTCAGGGTTATAATCCAATCCATCTGTACATTACGGCTAAAGCAGGCATACATGTTTCAGAGCCACTGCAGTCCTGGGCAGAGAACGGGGTACACCACTGAGACACAGGGAAGCTCTCCACTTCAGAGTGTTTCATAGTTGGAGTTGAATACCTTGCTCCAGAAAGGTCATTATTTTTGATAGAAGTCACTGCTGGGGGTTAGGTGTCCTTTGAGTTCTGGCTCGCCTGTGGAATTTTTACCCATTAATTGAAGGGAAAACCAAACTGCGGGGACTTGGTGGGTGCTTGAGAAACACAAAGAGTTCAGCTGGGCCCAGGGGGAAGGGGGGCAGGAAAAAGGGAGGGCAGGGACAGTTTTGCTGGCTTCTTCAGCTTCAGAGAAGTACACTTTTACTGAGAGCTGTTGCTATGGAGAGAAGGGAATTTGCCATCACCCAGATGGAGCTACTGGTTCTTCTTCTTTTTCCTTCTTCGTTAGTTGGCCTCGCACCCCCTGTCCTGCCAGGACGTGTGGCAGTGCCAGGCACAGCCCCGGAGCTGCTGATACACCTCAGACACTGGCCCAGGATCTCTGCTCATCCCTGCTGTTCCAGCCGACTGTTCCTTAGAGCCCTGCAGGAGCACCGGGACTGACTGCCCGAGGGGGTTTGTGAAACAAAGCCTCTCCTCCATCCCTTCCTGTCTCAGCCGAGAAGGCTGTCACGGGGTCCATGGTTCTGCTTTGTTGTTAACGCTGTAGTTATTGTGGTTTGTTTACTTTGCTATACATACTAGTAAAGAACTGTTATTCCTATCTCCAGGTCTCTGCCAGAGAGCCCCTTGATTTCAAAATTATAATAATTCGGAAGGGAAGGGCATTTTCATTCCAAGGGAGGCTCCTGCCCTCCCTAGCAGACACCTGTCTCCTAAACCGAGACAGTCACCCATATGTAAAGGGCTGATGCACCACTGCATTAAAAGTTATTTAAGCAAAATTTTTGTATGTTTTCTGTTACTTGGCACTGAAAAAGAGATTTCTAGAGTTAACACATTTTCATAATTAGGAAGAATAGCCACTCGCTTCTTGTGGCTACATCTATGTCAACAAGTGATGCAGACTGCAAGCAGCAGCAGTTCTGTGGAATGGAGAAGCTAAGGTCCATGCTGTATGGATTCCAGGAGGTTTTATTTTCCCATAGTCTAGTTCTGGTTCCTGTGGAGGAATGCATGTAGATGCTTTGGTGTTGCTAGGTGTCCTCCTGGAGTACACCTCTGGATTTATTTCTACTTGAAGAAGAACCAATACATGCAGTCCAAAACCACACTGCTGTGAGAATTAAAATGCAGTAACAACAGATGATGTAAAATCTGCTCCCCTGATGTACACTAAGATGCTAATGGAGAGATGCCCTCTGTATTACATGTTTCTCACCAAAGGAAACAATATATGTTCAGATAATGTACAGCTAGGGCAGAAAAAACTGCTGTTTCTAGGTTTAGTAGTGCAGGCTTTTATTTTGGTGCTCTAGGTCTCTTGTATAAGGTTATTATCTGAGGGAACATAAGCTGATTTAGAATGACAAAGTATTTAAAAGCAGGTATCATTTTCATCAGACTAATTGGTAGAGTTTATATTCTATATTTATATAGTTTATATATTTTTTGACATACAGTCTTTTATCAGGTCTTATTTGGAGATGTAAGTATGCAACTGTAGGGACCAAGGTTTTTAGTAAGTACTGTACACTGGTAGTTTTCATTGTCTTCAACTGAAGCAATTGGTGCCAATTTTTGCTAAACAGTCTTCAAAAGCACTTCATATTACCCAAGGCATGAGGGAAGCAATTTGAAGATTTGGGTCTAAAAACCTTGAGACAGAAATGCTGCCTAAAAAAAAAATTTTGATGGGCAAAATACTGTAATGCTGAGCAGCACCTTTCTGTCTTCAGAAAGTATGAGTAGCCTAAAATATTCTGTATTTTTTATTGTTAAAAATATTTGCATCATGTATTTACTATAATTTACCAAATCACCATACTTTAAATGAATGATGAATCTTTTTTTTTTCTTTTTTTCTTTTTTTTTTTTAATGCATCCTTCACCTTGAAATGTCTGGAGCCTTCTTACTCAGCAAAATATTATTTTTACCCCAGGGATACTTTGAATAGATTTTTAGGCTATGTCAATGCACTGTACCAACCAATCAATGAAAAAAAAATGTAGTGCTGTATATATCTATATCATATATATATATATGCATATATTTATATATATATATTTATATCTATATCCATATCTATTATCTATATCTATATTTTAAAAAGCACATGACTAGTATTTGCAAGCAATCCACTAAAAAAAATAGAAATCACAAGTCTCAGTTTTCCTATCTTGCATTTAGCACATTCATGGCAGATTTATAAAGCTGAATTGTGGCTCAGAGTAGCCAGAATCTTAGGGAACAAAAAAGGGCATATTAGGTAGAAACAATATAAGGAATTAAAAGGGAGAAAAGAAGGAATAAAAAATTACGATATTTCAGGGAACCGTGTGTGACAATGAGTTAAAATGTAGTAAAATCTTAATAATGAAACAGAAGGCTACTGAGAAATTTGACTTGCTCTTTTCCACTACACTCAAATTAGCATATGAACTGAAAGGGGGGAAAAAACTTGCATAAAATAATCTGGTAAAATGGGTAGGTGAATTAAAGAATTACCTTGTGTTAATGCTAGAAAACATTGTCTAGAGGTATAAAAATGACTACACTAGGGTTAAGATGCAATATGATGAATGGGTTTGAAATCTTCTGTGTGTTTTGCTAAGGGGAATGGATGACTACTCAAGTACAAAATGCAGTTCAGATTAAATATGTGACAAAACTACAAATCAGATAGGAAAATTTTGTCAACTGAAAATCTATAGTGCTAATTGACCCAAAGACATGATCTCCCAATAAACATTGGTTCTCTTGGCAATGTTTTACTTTTATTGACCAATAACTAAACATTGACTTTACAGATAGCAAGTTTTAAATATTTTTTCAGTTAAGTAATTCTAGACATAATTATTGTGTCTTGAGATTCAGGTTGCCTTAAATTGACAGGTCTGGATTTGAATGTATTTCTATTTCAGTAATCTCTGAAAACATCAAAATAGTTAAATCTACAATCCACAGTATTTCAGTGGAAAACTTCCAGAGTCCACAGTTTTTAATAGAAATTGTTGTATTGTATTTTGGGGGGTAAAAAATCTAGAATTTTTATTGCCTGCCTCATAATATAATTCCTAATACAGAGAAATGCAAAGAGCATTGGCATTTATCCTGGTTTTATCAGTCTCAGATTTTTTAATTTTGGACTTCTATAGTACCTATTTAATTAATAGACAAGATGTCACAAAAAAAGGGTTTTCTTTTTCTCTATATTAATTATTATTTAAATTGTAGTATAAAATTTTATATTATTCGGTATAGGGACATGTGAAATATATACCACTTTAACTGAGATCTTGTACTGGGATTTAGTTCTGGGTTCAGTAAATGGTACTACATTATCAACTTCATGCATGCCATTTTCCAAGAGAAAATATATAATGTCTTTTATTGCTGTGAGACACTCAGAGTGCTCAAAAAAAGATGTGTTGTGCCAATGTGTAGTATTTTTATTATTTAAAGTGTAGGAGAATATATCTTGAAAGAAAATCTAAACTTTCTTTGATGTTGCTTTATATCAATATTCACAAATAGTTCAGTACAAGATCTTCTTTACATAAAGCAGAATAGAATTTAATTAAAGTGGCAACAAGGCTTGAAAACAATCAACAATGAGACTTCTAATTATTATTTTTTTCTTTTATTTGTATTCTCCATTAAATGCCTTTGTGTTAACAATGTATCAAGATGAGGAATTCAGAATAAGACCAAGACCAAGAGAGCTCTGTATATCTTTAATGTCCATAGACTGTTAAATTAAATAGGAGTATTCTATGGAGCTAGGGGTAGATAAAACCCTAATTACTTTTTGCAATGTGCTTGTATCAGGGAAATATGAACACAAAGATAAGATATAAAATACTGAAATTGATAGAATGTTGTGATCCTTTTTGGGTAGCCCTGATGTTACCTTTATTTATGGTGGCTTTCTCATCCTTAATAGAGAAAGTAATGAAATACTTTACTACATCTGGTCTCCATGGCTCTTCTGCAGCCTTACTCAGTACCACAAATCCCTATTTCATTCTCTTCCTTGTACCCCTCAGTAAGAAAAAGAGTAACTGAAGTTGGATATTTCAAAGATTATGGCCCAAATTGCTACCAAATAATGATAAAAGAAGCAATGGAAGAAAATTTTGTTCTTTGAGCACTTGTAAACTTTTGATGCTTACAGCCACATGGCTGCAACTTTGAAGGAATGATGTGAACAGAAGCAGGTCAGATTGAATCAGAGAAAATAAAAGAAAGGATAATGCTTGTGCTTCCCCAGACTACCTATTTCATATCCAGATCTTGCAGGATTTATACTAAGGAAGAGAAGAGGTCTGTATGTGAAAAACAGAAAAGACACTGTGTGTGTGTCCCTTTTATTATATTGCTTTCATTAAATATTATAGAGAGTGAGCCCAGTGGTATCAATAATCATGGAAACAGTTTTGCACTTAGAGCGCATCAAAAGCTTGATGATTTTGAAAAAGCTCAAAGCTGTTTTTTTCAATGGAAAAAACATTCTAAAAATTCTCTCAGAGAATGGAAGCCTATATAAGTATGTAAGTATAAGTATATAAGTTATGTGAATTACACAGAGCCAAGAACTTCTCATGAAATGTTGATGAATCTTGAGTAAAATGGAGAAAATAGCTGTCTTCATATACACATTCATATTCACATATTGGTAATTTTTGTACCATTAAAGTCCTGTATGTCCTGATATTCTGTCTACATCTTACTGGCCTGCATTCAGCCAAAGTACCTCATGTTGTACCAGAGAACTATTCCTCGTAGGAGTTTCACCTTCTCAGATCAGATCTGATCTTATTCCAGTATCTTCTGAAACTTGATCTTGCAGTCTTTGGATTTTCTTCTGAAAAATCTCACTGTGCCTAGAGTATTTAGTTTTATCTGCCACCATACTACATTCTACTTGTACTCTTTTACATTTGCCTTTAAATTTCCCATCCATATTTTTCCTGAACTGCTCACTACCTTCTACTTCCAATTCGTAAATACTTAGTGCTCCCATGTTTCAAGTCAATTTAAGCCATTCCAAATTTTATTCTCCTGCTGCTTTGTGTTGACTGTTCCTAATTCTTACATAAGTGCATTTCAATGTCAGTTTAACAGTTTCTCAATTCCATGTTACCTATCAGATAACTGTAGGACACTTAAACATATAAAGCTTGTATTTTAGAAGCATTCTTTTATTGCTTTAGCTTCAATGGATTGCAGTGACTTTCACTCCAGTCTTTTGAGTAACTCAGGTAGCTAAACTGGAAGCTATCTTTTAAACTGTGATCTCTCTTGATGAGGAAAAATGTGATAAACTCAAGAGTCTGGGAGTTGCATACTATGTTAACATGTGTGATACAGAAATTGCCATTAAAAAGTTAAAAAAAAATACATAGGAAATATACATAGGAACTGTGATTGACATGAGAAATTATTTATTCATGTATGTACATAAAACATTAGTCTCCTTGACTGAGGAAACATGGGGGGAAAAAAAAGAAGGAAAAGAAGATGACTTCTGGGAGTTTCATGCTGTCAATTTGTGTTTACAATTCTGGCAGCAGCAGCCCTAATGGTAGCCCTCATATGCAGATGTATGCTTAAGCCTGTTTTGCCTCACCCGTTCATGCTTTGCCAGTCTAGCTTTCCTGGCAGCATGCGTCATGTTTAACTGTCGTGCCTGAGCTGATGCAATTTGGATGAGTGCCCCACAAATCATAGTAACTGTATACTTGGTTTATGTGCTTGTTCAGAATATTCCCTATGGAACTAGAAGATATCACAACTCATAATAATGAGTTGTCATTCAATATTGCAGAGGTCAAGAAAACTATTTGCTTAGCATTTCTAAAAAACATGTTTATTATTATATTGCATGGTACATATAATCCAAATATAGATCCAAATATGGCCTAAGGAGTGGAAAGAAGACAGCAATAGAAAAATTATTACAAATGTCAAAATAGATTCAAAACAGTCTTCAGTGGATGGAAAACCTCCAAAAGGCTGTTAGGTTGGGGTTTTTTTCTCTCTCCCAATCACTTAGCCTTGTGTAATGAACTTGAATTGATATTGGGGAAATGAAAGATGAACCAAATGCATTTTCTCTCTTTTCATCAAAGCAGTCCTTTGTGTGGGTCTTCCTTGACCCATTTTCATTTTCAAGCTGATCTTGAGGCAAATTGAAGATAGGATGACAGGAATATTTCAATGAATGCCAAGCTGAAAATAAGTGTTATTCTAGAACATGATTAAGGACTTCCTTTGATTTCCCTTGTCTTTAACTACACCGGAATACTGGAAAAGTACCAAATTGAAGAGCTGATATAGAGCTGACAAAGTAATGAATCACCATTTCCAAGTCTATTAAATCTTAAGAATTAAGAATAACTGCTTGATTCCCTCTTCTAGAGAAAATGCAGCATCAGAATGACATTAAGTCAAGATGGAAATTTGGGGAAGATAATTCCGTTTAAATAAATCTATTCGGTAGGAGGGAGACCTGGGAACATATGTAAACTTCCTTCTGTGTCACAGCCTGAAAATGTCATGGTGCTTCATATTAGCTAGCAGATGAGAGAGTTGTGTCATCCTGTTTACCTGTGATAGTGCAAGCAATATCACAGCACAGTTGAGTACATCTTAGAGAATATTACTTGAATATTGATTTGATTTACGGATACTGGTAACAAATAGCTATGTGGATGGCATCCATTCAGATTGAGAGAAAGACACATAAAGCATTTAACTCAGACTCCTTTAGTAGAATACCACTAAACAGTAGCTGCTTGCTTTTATTTGGTTGTATCTGTGAAGTTTTCACAAACATGACTTTTATTTATTATGTATACTGGAATGCTTCTGTAAATCTTAGAAGTTGTGTTTTATCAATATACTACAGGTTTGAGCACTGGTTGGAAATAAAAACACAAATTCATTATTAGTAATTTTTTCAATCCCTGAAGTAAGTATCTTTCTATGAGTTACATACTCTGACCCCCAAAAGATCTCATGACCCTTTCATCCTCACACTTTGAATATATAACCCCCAAGGAGCAACACTATGTTGTTACATTGCATTTGTGCTTATGTCCTGGCCAAGACTGCACAGATACATCTTGGGACAGTTGAGGCCAACAGAGTCAAGCTGCCAGGTCGACCTCTGCAGTCATGTGGCTCAAATCTGTGTCCTTACCTTAGCTTGTGTTGTGTGTTCAGCCCATCCAGAAGCAGAGAATGCTCAGTTGTTAGCAACCTGTGCTTTTAGCACTGTGATATATTTGTAACATGTCTTAAAGATAGAATGTATATGAAATAGTTTTTTAAACTAAAAAAATATACTCTGAAGTACTGATAGCATAGGTTCAGTTGATGTTGGGCCATTTAAAACAGCTTAATTCCAGTCACGGGAAAAATAAAATGGCTGTTTGTTGCTGTCAGACACAAAATGATTCACACAGACGCAGCTTGAAGTGTGATGAAAGAAGAAGGAAATTTATTTGTTCTTTCGGTATTTATAGGTTTTCGACAACGACCAGGGATTGGATAGTCAGGTTACCACCTTTTCAACCCCACTGGCCGTGAGAGACATCCATCAAAAGGCATATCTTTAATGAAATGTATAAACATCTATGTTTATAGTTACTTTCCTGGGAAAGTGGCTAGAAATTACCCTTCTCACCCTTTTTGTCTTTTAAAAAAGAAAAAAAAGAAAAGAAAAACGAAAAGAGAAAACACACAATATCTTAAACACGCAAAAGGATAATAACAGAGAAAACAAACAATGTTCTAAACAATATCAGAAGGCTTTTAGATTCAGGGTGATATCTCACCCATTCTCCATTACAAAAATAAAAATGAAAACATGTTCGGCATCAGTGTCTGCTTGTGGACGGGCCATTGGGGTGATCACTCACATCATCTGCATCCGAGTCATCATCCAATGGCCCATCCATTGGATGACTTTCAATTTGGTGACAGTCTCCAACCCACTTATCGGCTGGATGCTGACTCTGTGGTTGCAGGTCAGGAAAAACGCATTTTGCAGGTACCCAGCATACCCCAGTATCTGTTGATACATGTTCATACCCGCGCCCCAAAGCGATAAGGTCAAAAGGACCTTCCCACTTCTTGGTGACCAAATTCCTCACTCAAACTTCACTGCAGGCTGATGCAGCTCATCCGAAGCCCACAACAAAAGGTGATGGTTCAACATGACCGGGTTATTAGAGTTCTGTGGCACCGTGAGGTGACTGAGGGTATACAAAGCTTTTCCCAACTGACTGTGTGGGGTTTCACCCTGCATTCTCCATTTCTGCTTCTGTAGAAGTAGTAGAACTTGCTTTAGTGTACCATGAGCACGTTCCACAATAGTCTGACCTGTCAGAGAATGAGGGATACCAAACTTGTGTGACACACCCCACAACTGCAGGAAGGGCCGCACCTTCTGAGAGGTGTAAGCAGGACCATTATTGGTCTTCACAGCAGAAGGTATGCCTAAAAAGGCAAAGGCCTGCCTCCAGTGGGCAATGACATCATGGGTCTTTTCTCCTGTGTGAGAGGAAGCCCACATTGCAGAGGAGAAAGTTTCCATGCTGACGTGCAAATACTGGAGCCAACCAAACTCGGCAACTTGAGTGACATCTGTCTGCCAAAGCTCCAAGGCCCTAAGGCCCCTGGGGTTTACCCCTGCCAGCAAAGGGGCAACAAGCGCATGACAGTTGTCACAAGACTCAACAATGTCATTGGGCCTCAGCTGACATCAACTGGAACGGCTTCTGCAAAATATGCTCCTTCTGGTGGGAAAAAACCATACAATGCTTTGGCCCGCTTGAGCTTGTCAGGCTGAGGTGAAACCGATGCTGGGTTAGCCAATTTGTCAGCCCTCACGTTACCTTCTGCAATAAACCCTGGCAAATTGGTATGACTCCTTACATGCAGAAGCTAGTACAGATGCACCCAGGCCTGAATGGCACTCCACAGGGCCTTCAGAAAATGAAACAAGGCAGGATTACTGACCTCCTGAGTCGCATCCTGAAGCACAGGGAATGCCTGATAACCAGCCAGAGGAACGGCCTCGCCTGCTATGCCCTGTCCCACAGAGTCCCCCAAGACATGGCCAGGCACCTGGCTGGAAGACAATGCAAAAATGTCTGGTGCCATAGCTGCCCTAGCACCAGCTGAACCAGAGGAGCCATCCCTGCCATCTAAGGGGCTGCGCTCAGAATCACAGCCAGCCGCTTCATCAGCCTTAGCCCTCACCACCTCCCAAAATCGTGCCTGGTCTCAGGGCCGCACAGTCATCTGGCAGGGGGGCAAAGTCCACAGGCCAGCCAAAGAAGCCCCAGCAGCTCGGGACCCCTTGCCCTTGGGGGCCATCAGCTTCTCGACAGCGGCATCACCGCCCGAGCTAAGAGTAAACAACATAGGACCCCGATCTTCCGCAGCTGTCTCGGCTGTAGGAGATGTCAGGGACGTCCCTGCTCCAGCCGCAGGCTCGGGCGATGCCCAGGAAATCGAGGCGGGCGGAGTGGAGCCAGGTCTGCACGGCCCACCCCCAGCACAGCAGGAGACTGAGACACAGGGAGAGGCACGGCCCACGGAGCTGTGGCACCGTCCCACTCCGGTGCCAAGGTGGGGCCTTGGCTCTGAGGAGGGGAAGCCAGCACCATGGAGCCAGCAGAAGCCAGCCCAGTATCCGGGATCACCCCTAGCAGTATCACCCTGGGGACCAAAAGCCCAAGAATTGGTGCTGGTTGCTCTGCAAGGAGCAGCACAGGCCTTTCCCGCATTGGAACAGGGACTGCATGCGCATGCGTAGCTACCGGCATGGAGCCCGGGCTCACCCTGTCCCCCACTGTGGGGTACGGCACAGTCCAGCTGCACTGGGGACATGGGACCGTCCCTGACACCGTCTCCAGGTGGCGCAGTCCCCCGTTCAGGTAGCTCCCCGTTGCTCTGCACTGGGAACCCACACAGAAGAGGCGACCCCGCCCCAGGCGCACGCTGCCGGGGTGCCGGGCGAGGAGGGGGATACACCCACCTGCTCCACGGTGCCCCCGACGGCCCGCTGGCCAGGAACGAACCTGCAGGGGGCCCCGGCAACCCCAAGGGAGACAACCTCAGAACTCGAGACACAGCTGTCCCCCAGCTCCGCATCATGGGGGGAGAGGGAAAGTTCCGCCCTGCTCCCAAAGCTGGAGTCAGAGCCGTCCCTCTCATCCAGGTCAGAGAAAGCGGCCACTGACCTGGCAGAAGAAAACGCACAGCTGTTCAGAGCGTAGTCACACTGCCGCCAGATCAGCAGAAGCCGGGCCAGGTCGGCATCATATGCCACAGACATCGCTTGGATCAGGGAATTGCTTAACGCGTCCCAAGCCAGCTTTGAAAAAACTGCCTCAGCCATAGGAAAAACCCTTCAGCTCTCCCATAAGCATACAACCGCTGAAAATCAGCATCCAAAACATCAATCCATTTCTGATCAAATACAGCTCGCCAAACACCCACAGCCAAGGCTTCCGTCGGGGAAAACCCGAAGGCAGCAATGGTCCAGGGCTGGACACGACACTGCTACTGTCACCTGCAATACCCATCAAAGGTCACCAGATGTCACTGTCGGACACGAAATGATTCACACAGACCCAGCTTGAAGCGTGATGAAAGAAGGAAATTTATTTGTTCTTCCAGTATTTATAGATTTTTGACAATGACCAGGGATTGGATAGTCAGGTTACCACCTTCCCAACCACACTGGCCATGAGAGACATGCATCAAAAGACATATCTTTAATGGAATGTATAAGCACCTATGTTTATAGTTACTTTCCTGGGAAAGTGGCTAGAAATTATGAAAACAATATTGAAAGGTCTGATTCTCAGGGCAACAGCTGTTGGCTTAAGTAACTGGTGCCTCTGCAAAGCATGAGCAAAAGATACAAATGCTCAGTGCTGGGGCTGATCAGACCATAAATATTAACGTAAAACCATGAGGGGTTCTAGTGTGTAGGCCAAGTGTTTAAGTTAGGGTAAGCAGTAGCCTGACAGCATTGCCCCCTGGGATGTTCTATATTTATTAGGTTGTGGTTCTAGGAAGTTCCCCAGTTCTTTCTTCTGATTGGTTGTTGTGTGTCGCATTGTTTTGCATATTCCTAGTAGTTGTTTCCTCTTGGACCCTTACCCTCAGATTCTGCCCCTAACCTACCCCTTATATACTTTGTACCTACCTTGGCCCTGGCCTTTGGAGTTCACCCTACACTTGCTGTTCAGATTACCTCATTTGTTGTTTTACCCTTATTAAACTATTTCTGTTTTGGGTTACTCCATCGCATCAGTCCTTTTATTTTATTGTCACCATTACTCTCGATCAACATGGTTCCAAGGTGGGAGCCAACCAGACCTTGGCCAGATGCCCACAGCCCAGGACTTGAGTTCTTACTGCTTGCATCCTTGTGACACTGATGATAACTGCCAGGGTTTGATGTCTTACGTTGGTTCAGTTGGAAAGACTTCAATTAACAGATACCTGGAAAGACTTGAGTGAGGTTTTGTTTTCTTTAAAGTCATAGACAAGCAACATCATGATTTCCGTAATAATGCAAGAAATTTTAATTTAATTCTAACAGTCTTTCTCACATTTATCTGTATCAATTTTATATGTGTATATAATTTGAGGAAGGACAGACCTGACAATATTCCAACATAACCTCAGAACAGAGGAACCTACAAACATAACTAACAGTGTCAGTAAGTATGCCAAGATTTTTGTTTTTTTCAGAAATGAATCATGCTTTGATACTACCTGTTATGTAAGGGTTTGAAAAAATTTATTTCAAAAGCTACATTTGCTTTTCGAACAGCAATGCAATCTTTCAAACCCTTTTTAGTGTAACTTTCTCTGTAATTGAGAGTCTAGACATACTTCACACTTTGACCATGCTTTCAGAAGGCTCTCCAGAGATCCTTTCCCAGTATTTTATTGAAGGCCATAATCATATTTTTAAAGTGAAGTAGCTCAAAGACAATTGTAAAATCAGGCTTCCCACTAGGTGGCAAAGATAGACAGTGATTTGCACTGCATTTCTGCACATGGGAAAATGAGGATGAAAAGCAGCCAGCTACAGAGCCAGGTTTACAAAAATATATTGTGTTTTACTGGTCTAGCTTTTTGGAGTGAGACGGAGTTTGAATAAATGCGATTCTGGAAGACTGGAAGGGGCAGGCTGACTAAGGCAATTGAGACTAAGAAACAAAAGTGATTGGTGTGTAAGGAAAATGCTCTAATTTCTGTTTGTCCATTTTGATAACCCACTTGAAAGGTGTGTGCTTCTCCTATTAATTTCTTACAAGTTCCAGTATTTGCTGTGGAGGACCTTGATGTTGTGGTCAGCTCAGCTAAACTTCTGAAGTAGTAAGCCTATATAAAAGTAATGTAGTTATGAAGAAATTCCACTAGCCACACTACAGAATGTTAGAAGTATGGACTACCTCTACTGCAGTTACTAGAATTATTATAGCAATCCATTGCTGCAGGTAAATCCATATATAATCTGTGCATTTACAGCCCACAACTGCACAACACTTCCTTGATCTTGCAAAGTCATACCAAAACAATATGGGGTGGAAGCTTTCATACTGAGAAGAGTCAAAAATTTTTGGGAACTTTTTTCACCTTTCTTATGTTTTTCTCTAGGATCAGATGAGATTTACGTAGGTTGGATATAAGGTGACTATGACATACTATTTATTACAAAACAACAGCTATGCTGAAGAGTTGAAAATTTTGTCAGCATTTGTTGTTGCATTGTCAAAATATATTTTTATTCAGATTTGTAAAGAATTTTAACTTCCCCTTGGAAGGAAAAGAATGCAAATTTCATTTATGGAATGTAAACAAAGCATTACTATTTGTATAGTTAAAATTGTATGATTTTTAATAAAATTCAGCTCATATTTCAAGTATTCTGGTATTCTTCCAGTTGGAAAGATAATGAAGTTCAAGAAACTCTTTCAAGAAATGTACACATACAGCTATATCTATATATAGATACACACATAAGTATATATGTATATATGTATATATGTATATTCTTTGTACTTTCTATTATAATATTTTTTGCTTATTTTAAAAGCTCTAGTATCTCAATGAATTATAGGAACTTGAATTTGATATAGACAAATAATCCTGACATACAGGTAGTCTTTTGGTCAGCAAAAAATCATACTTCTCATGACAGATTTTGAAGTAATAATAAAAAAAGTCATTTGCACTTCATATATTTAATAATATTAGACTCATAAGTTTATAAACTTATTGCATTGTAGAGAATATTTTAACAAAGGTGGGCATGATATTTTAGTAAAAGCCTGTCTGCACAAACCAGCCTTTGGTATAAGCGACGATATTAAAGTCTAATGTCCTTGAAACTCTCCTGAAGCAGAGAGAATGAAGCAAAACAATATCCTTGCGTATGAGAGAAAAAATGCAAACCTGTGTGTATTAGCCAATAGTAACTTGCTTAGCCCGCAGACCCTGTCAAACCCTATAAAAGGTGTGCTAAAGATAGAAATAAACAGCGTTCACTATACTTCTGTGAAGAGTTGTGAATAGTCTGGCAGTCTCTCAATATTACATAGAGAATGGCAATAGAACATGGTGAAAACAGATCATGTAGAAAGAGAAAGATAGTCTTAAAAGAAGATAATCTTTCCAGTCGACAGTGACCAGGATGTTTGTTTTATGTCTTATGGTGAGGCACATGACTAGATACGTACTTCTTGCAGGAAGGCTTCTTAATTAATTATTGATAGAATTTCTATGCTAGAAAGTTTAAAAAGTTGCATTTCATTACTATCTTGGTGAAAAAAACAGAAAGTACTTTTCTTTTTCTAGGAAAAAGGTTATAGTTCAAGCGTAAGGAAGATAGTAACAAGAATGAGGGGTAGAAGAAAGAATGGCGGATATAAAGAATATGGAGGATGGGAGGGAGACATGAAAGCTGAGATGTTTAAGTTACAAGACCTACATACACACACACACACACACACACACACACACACACACACACATATATATATATAATGTTTCAGAGAAATATTAGGAGTTGGTATTGGTATTGGGAGTGTCAGAAAGCCTTGAAGACACTCAGACATCTAAGTCAGGGTAAAAGGATGATTTGATGGGAATGGAAGACCTACAGTTTGTGAAAAATAGGGAAAGTAAGTAGAAAAGGCAAGGGGCTCCAGCATTTGAGTACAAGAGGGTGAAGCTCTATTGTGTGTCCATGGAAGAAAATAAACCACTTTTAGAACTGTCAAGTTAAAAATTGAAATGTTTATTTCATAGAAGCATTGCCTGTGTGGGAAGTAACATTCAAGGACAAAATTTAACTGTGCCTGAAAAAGAAACTGCCTGCTGAAAAACTTTCCCATATATTATATGGAATTAACACAATAGCATTAATCATGTTGTGACATTGAACACGTGGTTTATTATAAAGAGAATTGTTTTGGAAAGGCAGTCTCAATTTTCTTGCTACATAAGAGAGAAAATGTTCTTTTGGCTTCCACTGCTATATGTGCATCCAACAGAACTGATCTAAGAGAAACCCTAAAATAAGAAGAATAAATCTTGTGCAAAAACTCACATTTCTGTTAAAATGAAAGGGTGGCATTTTTTGTTTGGTTTGTTTGTTTGCTTTGAGGAATAACTGCATAAAAAAATTACTGTCATTCAACTGGATTCAATAGTATTTTTACTAGTACTAGTATTTCTATTAGTACAATAGTATTTTTACTAGTAGAAAAAATAGTAGATATTTTCTGCTCTAAGGGTACCTTGAAGGGTACCAGCTCTTTCACCTGCTTTCATTTAGTTTGGTCATCTCATTAATAACCCCTTCCTTCAAATGCCAGTCAAGATCTGGAGAAAAAACAAGTTTCTCTGTGATGTGTTTCTTAGATAGATAGTTTCTTAGATAAAATTTTAAATTTTATCTACTTTAAATAGATAAATTTAAAATGCACAGTCTATTCTTTAAACTCCTTTAATGAAGGGATAATCTGAAAAGTCCAGAAGGTTATTAGAAGCACGGTTCTGGAATTTCAGATATGCTTTGGATGCTAACTTCTTAGGGTGCAGCAACTCTTTGGAGAACTCAGTATTCAACACAGCCAAAATAACAGTGTGTTTTATGCTTCTTCATGGAACACATCCGAAGAGTAATAGAAGGTCCAAATTCTTAACTGACCGAATACTTAACAGAAATCCCTGGAAATTACATTAGAATTTTACTTTACATTTCATTTCATCTAAGTTAATTGAACTCTATTGCAAAGTAGATGGGCAAAGAGAACTTATCCAGATTTCCATAGGCTGCTCCAGAAAACAAAGCATATACCAGCATTCTGAGCTTAAGTGAGGAATTACCTATGGACCTGATGGCACTGTCTACCTCAGATTTATATTTATCATATGACCACAACCATACCTACAGAGCCTCTTAAAAGCTACTAGAGTGATTTAAAACTGTTCTCTGAAAATGTTTTGTTGACAGAGTTCACTGCTATAGCTCCAGGTAAGATACAGTATTTGAAGACATACTGGTAAGTGGTAAAAAAACCAACGTCCAATAGGACATTCTTGAAAAACAATAAAGTAATAAAGAATCCCCCAAAATTATTGTTTTTGGGTAATACCTACATGTCACTTACACATCTATACTCAGCTTATGCAGAGCTATGGCTGTAAAAATCCCACTGATCTTCACAGTATACATTATTTTATATACAAAAAAAGATAGATGTTTACATTTTAAAATAGTGATTACATGCTTTCAACTTAGAAAAATACCTACATAAATGAATTGTCTTAAAGCCTAACCTTAATCAAATGAGTTTTAGAGTAGCTAGCAAAGGAACTTTTGGGATGGTTAGCACTGATTTTTTTAATATATACTGGAAAAACACAGACATTCCAATGGTTGAAGCCAAGCTACTACCATGACAGTTTTGTTAGTTTAAATTCTTTTGTCAGAGATCTCACAGTGTGATCTCTGACAAAATAATGGATGGATTGATGCAGGACTCTATTTATAAAGACTTAAAGGACAGTAATATAATTAAAGCATTAAACTTGCTAAGAAAAGGCTTTTTAGTAAGGCAGAAAAGTCCAGGAAATTCAAAAGGCTAAAAGTCAAGAGAGAGAATGTTGAGAATGTTATTATGTTATTCTGCTTATATTTTAAATGTTGAGACTAACTTAAAAGGAAGCAGCTTACAAAGAGTTCTATATTTTTTCATCAGTAGGAAATGGTACAATCAAGACGATATATTTCTGAAAGAAAATGTCTTGCCCACACCCAAGTGTGAAGCTGGAACTAGTGCATGAACATCAGCTAGTGTGAAACAGGAGGTTAGAGTACACAGCTAAAATGGGCTTTTCTAGACTTAAAAGACTGTAATCTGTGAAAGAGAAGCATTGCAATACTTAGCTATGAACTCAAGAAATCAATTCCCTTTGTACAATTTATATAGTAACCAACAGTTCTGGCTTCAGCCTCAAATTATTTTCATGACAATTCTTTTATGTTGGAGTAAGTTATATTGGGAAAGTCTGTGCTTGAAGAGGATACTCAAAATGTAGGTATGTTTAAAAAAAAAAATAGCCCTGAGGGTTTTGACTTTTTATGCTTGATTTGCGGTGGGAATCCAGCTTTTTATTACAGTTGGTACCAAAACAGTGATTTTCTTTTGAACTGAGTTGAATTTCATTACATCAAAAATGGAAATTTCAGATTTGAACTGCAAAATTATTATTTGTAATGGTGCAAGAAGTACAATGAACACAGGATGTCTTTCAGATCTTTGGTGCTCTGTAAGCTAAAGATGACATTTTGAAATTTTCTTGCAAGCCCATTGGGTTTGATGTAGAGTCACTGGGAGAGAATAAAACACAGAGACCTATGAGTTAATTTCTGACACAGTGCTTTTCTTAGTTGAAACACACTTTAAAGCTATTACTTGGCTTCATTGTGCTGTTGAAGTACCACTGCTGTTCCAATAATACTAAGATGTTTACTCTGATGTCAGAGCAATACACAAAGGTAAAAAGATGCCAGTGTCTCCAGTACGTGCTTAGATATTCTTTAGCCTTGGCAGTGCTGAGCAGCTCAGTGTCTTCCTCATTCCTAAGCGATGCTGATTCTCACTAGGGCACCTCAGTACCCACCTCAGCCACAGAAAACCCTTGCTGGAGTCCATTGGAAAAGCTCTGCTGAAAGCATGTCTGGAAGGCACAGGGGTAAGAGGGTTCCTGCTGCATGTGGGAGAATGATTCCCCTTTGACAAAGTGGATTGTTGCCCTTATCTCTAGCCAAGCAAGTGAATGTCCTCCCTCTTGCTACACAGGATGTTCTGGTTTTCAGTGTCAGATGGCTTTTCACACCTATTGCTGACTGTGAGTCTGTCTTTACTTATGGAGTAATACAAGGCAATTGCCCTTCCTGGATTTAAGAAAAAGAAAGAAAGCTCACATGAATTTATGAAATAAGTCCTAAAGCTGATTTATGTCCAACATTCATTAACAGCATGAATAGGGCTTCTGGGCATCCTTGCACAGCTGATGAGGTATACTGTGCATTACCACACTAAGCTCAAGCCCCTGATTTTGAAGTCCTTGCTGTTTCTGTGCATCGTGTAAGAAGGACTAAATACTTTATTATTTGCTGTGTCTTCCAGTTAGTGTAATGGCAATCTTAGCAGATGAATCCTTCAGTGAACCTGGTCCTTTAACCCGTGTGTGCTTTCATCTGCTCATCTTCTACAGGTTGTAGAATTTCACAGTGGACCATTTGGGAATAAATATCATAAGATACACATTATAACCCAGCAGACCATAGAAATTGCATATAAAACATTATTGTATCTCATTAAAACATTTTAAACTAATTAGTTTAAAGCAATAGACTACCATAATTATCATCCACAAAATAATCAGTATTAATTACTTAGAGGATTAATTAATTTGCTTCTGAAGCACTTTGAAGACGTAAAGCAAAGAATAACTGCCATGTATCATGACCTTACAACTGAATATAACATACTGTCTAAAATGCATTTTTTTGTTTCTACAAAATTGTATTTCACTAGGTCAATATGTGGCAACATTATTGACTGGATCTGACAGGATTTTGTTGCTATGAAACCCATTCAGACAAGTGGTCCTTTCTCCAATCTAAATCAGTGATTGCAGCTCTCCTGTAGGGAGATCTAAGACTTGAAGGAGAATGCAATTAAGATTCATCATGCATAGGGAGTGAAATTCTTCCCTGTACATTGATCTGCAATATATTTTTATATGCATACTAGCATTAAGAATCTAATTACTGCATACTGCGAGCAAAATTTGCCCCTGCAAAAATTAACTGTAACTAGTTCAAAGGTGCTGTTCAGGAATCTCTGTAGTTCTTGTGCCTCAAAAAGCCCTACATTAAAGTTCCTGATTTTGTAAAATACCAAATGCCAAGATTTTCTAATGATCTTAGTGGGAGCAGTGGCTGCTTTTCAAACCTCTGAATCCAGCATCCTTTGCATAGTCTCTGAATTTATCTAGTATGAAACAGAAATATCTGTGTTTGAGAGATCTATTGCCTTGTCAGTACTTCTTAGCAGCTATGCAAGACTTTGCAGAACTAAAATAATAGTTTAATTGTGGTGTTTTTTTGTATTCCATAGAGAGTTCTGAATGTTAGGTATCTGTAAAGGTTAGTATGTTGGTCTCTAGTCTAAATGCTGCAGTTTTCTGAGAACTAAAAATAATCTGAATTGTCCCTTCCACAAATAGAAAAAAAAATCTAGTAATTAAACCTCATTGTACATGATGGCAACTTTATTGCATCAACATGAAAGGATAATTAATGGAGTTACAAATCTCTAAAACCAAGAAATGATAAGGAAAATCCTGTGATAAATCCCTAACTTCACAGCAACTTCACTGGCAGACATTTATATCTAGATATTGCAATCAGTTTATTGTCAAGAGATAAAAGCCAGCTGCAGTATAGTCGTAAACATGAAGAGTCAGCAAGTGACCTTCAGCTCCTTTAAATATTTTTAGAGCAATTATGTTAAATGCTTGATCTTAAGCACCAAAAGCCTTTATGAGTTTCATTTATCCTTTCTAGAATTATGTTGAAGCGCACTAAAAGTATATTAGCTACAGACAAATGATGAGATATTCAGCAGGATCTTAAACCTTAGTAAAGAAGAGGTTTAATAAGCTGAATATGATGTTGACATTATAATGCCTACAATCCTTAAATTTTTCTTACAATTTCCTTCAGTTTTGGGATGAAGGAGATTAAAAGAACAAGGGCCCAGTGTTAGCATAGCATGTTTCTGATATTGATTTCAACTATATAGCAGTTGCAACTGTATTTATTTTTTCAAGTGAAAGCATACTGCTCGTTCAGTGGGAGTTCTGATTTTACTTATGGACTTTTTACAACTCTGAGGAATTCATTAAAAATGTTTGTAGCCCTTTGAAATTCCACATATTCTACCATCTGTGAGGACTAAACTGTAAATGTATTCTTCGCTCTTTCTTAGTTTCAAGAATGGTTGGTTATTTATTCTAGAAGTTTATCAAGACTATAGACTTAGATGGCGATGGGTAGGGCCAGGAGTTGGACTCGATGGCTCCCTGATGGCTCCCTTCCAACTCAGCATATTCTCTGATTCTATGATAACATAGTTATCAAAAAATACATACTGGATATCTGTCTAGTGAGTATGTGAACAGTCACAGTCTAAGTTCAATGTAGTTAAACCATCTACCACATACTTTTAAAGTAATTAATACTTCTGGGTTTTAAAGGTGAGCTAGTTCCAATATACCTATAATGAGCAGGGGCATCTTCACCTAGGTCAGGTTGCTCAAATTAACTGACATGTGGTTTGCAGTCTTCTCCTTGGTATAAGCATTTGCAGTGCCTTTGTTTGAACCAGATTTCAGAAGCACAGCTGGTTGTGAAAAATAGGCAGTTCTACATTTCCCAAGATCAGCCCAGCTTGGCTTTGCCTTCTAGTTAAATAGCCTTGGGTCTAGAAATCTTGGTCTCCCAGGTGAGGAGAAATAGGAAAAAAAAGTCCCTACCACCAACTTATTCTGACATCTGCCTCATTTTCCTGTATCTCTGCAATCCTCACAATTAGACTTGGGAAATTCCCACTCTGACCCAGAAGATGTAGGACTCTCCTCTTCATCTTTCTTTTTACCACCCCTCTACTATTCTGGTTTGAACCTGGAAGCTGCTAGGTTATTTTTGAAGAGCAGAAGGTCACCACTCTAAATGCAAAGACACCCTAGAGGTCATACCTGAAAGTCCTTACACATCTAGTATAGGTTCTCACGTGCAGTTTTCGGAGCATTTTCCATTTTCTTTCAAATGATAGACACTGGTCAAGTCCTGCCTCTGTTCTAAAGGCAGCAGCGCCTACAGAATTAGGCTCTCTGTAATTAAAACTTGGTGGCAGTTTCTACTGAGATTCAGAACTGAATAGGACTGAAGATGAATACATGCCAAATTTTTCAGAAGAGCTGTTTCTGGCCAAGACTTATTCGCTGTAGTGGAAAAGAAAGTTGGACCAGGTTCTGCATCTGGTGCGACAATCCCCTGAGTAAAATAAATATGTCTTCAAGCCTCTCAGTTTGATGTTATTAATAAGCATTTCATTGGTTTTTATAACAGGTCATAAAGAAGGAAGCTACTTCTCATATTAGCAAGTTTCCTGCTATCTGAACCATTACAGGTGTTTCAGGGAGAATGATAACAAACCTGGTGGACAAAGATTTTTTGGAGACTGCCTGCAGCTTCTGCTGAGGAGGCAAAGATAATGTATATCATATCTCTGAGTCACACAACTGCTGAATGTAAATCAGCATTACTACCTCATTCTTCAACATGATATCCTTAATTGTGAAGCTGGAAGATTAATTTACAGTCTGGAAAGGAGCCCAATTTTCAGGAGAATAATTTGTATTAAATTATCAATGCAACACTGAAAAAGTCAGTGTGCATAACCCATGAATCTTTTTTTGAGCCAAGGAAAAAAAGTAAATGCAGCAAGCCATGGACAGCAATGAATTTTATTCCTTAGGCTCATGGATACATTGAGATTATGATGTTATTTAAATATTACATCATTGTACTTGATGTCAAGTTCATTGATATTAATTTTTGTTGGCTCAACAAACAAAAAGGGGATTGTTTTAAATATTAATCTATGTTAAGAGCTCCTTGCCTTGAGCCTTGCAAGCATATAAGTTTTATTCTTATTTACTTAAATGTTACTAGAATGTTTCCTTTCATTTTGTGAATCCCAACAGGACAAAGTCAAGACAGAGCAACAATTACATATATTTTCTTTTGAGAATTAGCTGCAGTATTCTTTCTGTCCAGTCCTATTCATAACTGCATCTCCTGAATGCAGTTCTTACTGTGATTAAAACATATAAAAATAGTACCTGTGTCCACATATGCTAAACATGAGGATGGAAATAGAGAATATAAGTAATAAAACCAAAGAAAATACTTCCTTTTTTTTTCCCTTTTAGAAAGCAGAACAAATATCAGGATTCACCTGAACGGCTCTTTCATATCACTGCTTCCTTAGTCAACCAAGCCTATATTGTATGCTAAGTATGTTGTTTCAGGAGATCTGGAATATAAACAAACAGCAGCTGAAGAGCAGTAGCTGTTCATGAGACCATCCTTCCAATTATCTGCTGGGTATCTAGGTGGTAGTATGGTGTGACATCATTCCCTTGGCACATTAGGAAAGCAGTGTTTTAACATATATTCTTCACTTTTAGGCATTCCACTGATAGGAAAGTTCCCAATTACAGTTTGGAAGATATTTCTTAGTAGTTTCAAAAACGCTTTCATCATATCCTGAATAAATGGCACCAAAGATCACACTTACGTTGCCACCTTCAGGTTGTCATTTAAATGGGTGGAGAGCGTTAGCAGTGAGGATAACATGATCCTAATGTGTGGTAGGCAGGACAACATCTGTCTGTTTTTCCTGATGCCTTCCCAATGCTGCAAGTTCAAAGGTTTTTTGGTGTTCATTATGTCCGTGAAGCTTACAGAAAAAGGGCTTCCAAAAAGTTTTAACTTCCAGCTTAGGCAACTATTCAAATTGACTTGCTTCTTTGAGTTGTATCAGATTTTCCCACTTTTTGGGCACCAGAAAAGGGCATTATAAATATTTGCAAGGAGTCAGTAATAGATATTTGACACTGATGAATAATTATTCAAAGCCTTTTATTGTTATTTTTTGAATGGAGTTAAATCGTACAAGTCACACTGCATTGCTGCCTGGGAAATTCTAGGTTCATCTCAGAGGAAAACAGCTTTTCAAACATTAATGTATGTTTGGATCTTAACATTAGACTGCTTATAAGAAGAAAAAAGCACAAAAATAATTAGAAATCTGGATTATCTTCTATTTTTTGTTGACATTTTTCTTGATTATTTTTTGCTTTAGACACTTAATAGACATATAATTTTCCCAATAGCACCTTTTCTCTTTGTTTAGCCCTTGAAGGCTGCTGGATCAGAGAAAGCTCAAGGTTTCTCAGAATTCCAATTGCAGAGCATGGGGAAAACAAATTTGTTTTAATTGCTACCTGGTGAGGCCCAGACCTGTACTTCCACTTCAGTATATACATGCCTTGTGTTTCCATCCCACTAATACTGCTGCAGTCATACCAGACATATTAAATAACATCAGAAATAGTTTGAAAAAAATAATTCAAGAGACTTGTTCCTTGTTCTTTGATATTTGTACAGATAAAAAAAAAAAAGTAGTCTGTAGCACACTCTATCAGTCAATATGCAACACTGGCTTTTTCTGCAAAGAACACAGTATTAGACATGTCAGACTACTGAAACCCATCACTATTTCTCAAGTGCTTTTATTAGTTTTAGAGTAACTAGCTGATATTGTAGGGTTATAGACTGGTTTTGTACTTTGTTTTTTTGTACAAAGTTAATACTTTCTTTTCTTTACAAGTTCAGGATTTTATAGATCAGTGGTCTTCTCTAATCAATCCTTACTGCATTTTCTCACATCTTTCCGTTACTCCTCAGTCATGCTTTACATTCTACTTTCCCTCAGTTCCTCTTTGCAACTCAGTCCTCTTAGCTGTAAAAATTCTTGTTGTGCTAACATTCTGTAGTGTTTTCATGTATTGAGAAAGAACACTTGAATGAGACAAACTCTAAAACAATTTATTTTTAACTTGTTAAAAATAATGTTATTTGCTTCAGTTTTACCTTCCATGTCTGCAGTCTCTCTGAAATTTCTTTGATCACTATGTAAGCAAGGCCCATTTACTACATTGTCAAAAATCTGAAATTATACAGGCCTCATTTAATTTTTTTCTGAATATATCTCTTATTTTACATATCCGAATAACAGCTAACATGGGCTTCATTGTATAAGCTTTTTGCAGATGTCTGGCTTGCAGTGCATTCCTGATAAGTGTTTTATTTGTCTTCTTTATCCATGCACATATACTGTGTGTCTTCTTGTTTCCAGACTATGAATGTTTGTTCTGTTTGACTTGCTCCGAAGTGCTTTGTGGGATTTTTATTTTACCTGGAATGTGTAAGGATTAATAAATGTTTAAATAGTTACAATATAAAGATATGTTTCTCTGTGTCTTCAAATACATTTTTATCTGTAGTTGTCTGTTAAGTATATTCTTATGTATCTAAGACCACTAAAATGATATTCTAGATCACATTATGGCTGTAGCTGCGAAGAGAGTTACCTGACAAAGTTCAAGAGAATGAATCCTTCACTATTCTTAACCCTAAAATAACATGAAATTTTTCTACAGTATTGTGAGTGATGTCCCTGTGAGTTGGGCCTATATGCCTTGTAAGTAAATCCAGCCAGTGACAACCCTATCAAATGAAATAATGAGGAGTCCTCATTCATATTCTTTCTAGGAAGAATGAGTCAGATATCTGGCCTTTCCTCCAATTGCTTTTCTTAAGCTTTCATAGAAAAAAGATAATGTATATACTGCAAGCCGAACTATTATCACCAGACATCCTGTTTTGTCAAGGTTCCATATTTTTGTTTGAAATTTTCATTAGAAACGTATCAGGTTTCTTCATGATTATGATTAAACTATCTCCAAGTTTTGGACATAGTCACTGTGTATTTTTAATAGTCACAACTATTCTACATAACAAGATTTTGTTACTTGGATATTAATAGAATTGTACTTAGTAACAAAAGAAGCATTAGAGATAATAGGTCTCTAATGGGCAGGAGTGGGACTAACCTTTTCAAATTAGTTTACTATCTTCTGTGATAAGATAAATTATGATAGCCTTTGACAATTACGGTAGATTTCCTGAATTTCTAAGAATTGTGCTATCATTTGATAGAAAAACCCTCTTGTCCCACTGCAAGATATAAAAGCAGTTTCCACAGGATCACTGGGAGCTACTGTGGGCTGCCATGGGATGACGAGATCTGGCATAGCCAGTTAGGCAATTTTATTGTCCTCTAGATGTAAGGGTAGCATAAGCTCCGATACACAATGACTGCTAAACTTTTGAGGGAAATAGTTAGCTAAAGCCCTGTATGTAAAGGAAAGCTGTAAAGTCTGTCTGCTGCCTGAAATTCACTTGTTTGAAACCAAGTATACTTTTGTCCTTTCAGACTTTTTATAGTGTGTGGTACACATTGGTGTAAACTTAAACCAAACTGGGATCTAAGGTGTCATCCCCACTGCTAGGAAAACTGCCCCAAATCATCAAAGTGTGTTTCCTAGCAGAGGTGGCTTAGACCAGTAGTACTGTCACAAAAAACGCTCAGCCACCACCCAAGGCCATTTCTCAGTCTGCAGTTCAGGTGTGATTGCACTGATTTGGGTAGTAAAGCTCATCTGCATGGACATTGTGGGAGCTGGATGACTGGGGACCGAGAGTGGATTGGCCATGGTTGACAACAAAGTAAGCATCAATCTAAGACCATGGGAAATGAGATGCTAAGGAGCGAAATATCTGGATAGGTTATGGAAAGGAGAATAGAATTGTGGGAATGGCTTGGTTAATGTGGTAGCACCAAACAAGGTAATGTTCTTAGTTCTCATTAATGATTGGTTAGATATTGTTAATGTATATAAGGTAACATAATGGTTCACTGGTTTACTGCACTCCAGCAGCACAGTAACAAAGTCTAAATATTGTCAAGTCTACCCCATTATGGGGTCTTCGGAGATTGCTCTATATGGTGTATGGCTTATCTTTATTTAGCACTTATTAAAATTGTTTTTCTGGTGACCTCTGTTGATCCCGCTTTTTTGGTGGTGACAGGACATGAACCAGAGTCAGAACAAAAACCCTCACCTCTTTCCCTAAACTAGACCAGACACAGCCTGGATGTATTCACCTGACATCAAATGGTGAATATTCTGTTTTAAAAAGTTGAGAAGGTGTGAGGGGCACATCTAGCAAGCTTTTTATCTTTGCACACTATAAATGCTTGAAGCTTAAATGTGTGTTCTTGAGTGTTTGCATGCTCTCTGGATTTGCAATTTTACCTTGATAAAATCTATCACTTAGAACTGGCAAACATTTGTTCTGCTATGCATCGTCTATAAACTCCATTAGCATATTATAACTGTGCTCCACTTTAGCTGGGACAATTTTACATGCCAAAAGTCAGTGTGGAACTTGTCTTGATGTCTGTCTACAGGCATAATATTTTCTGCCTGATTATCACCTACAGTACAATTACTTAATTGAGGGCCTCTCAAGATTTACATCTGTTAGGCACACAAACATGGATACTGTATAGTGGAAAGTATATTGGCTGTATGATGTATATGAAGCTTTTCCCCAAACCACTTAGAAAAGCACTGGTTTCTGTGTGATATTGTTTTAAGTTGTTCAGGTCATATGCTAATAAATAATGGTAAATTATTTCTGATTATATCAATAAAATTAGAGTAATAGAATGAATATGATTTCTAATTATAAGTTGATTTAAAAATATGTATTTATTTTGTGGTGATTAGTATATATCATCCAGAATCTTTTTATTTCCATTATGTATCTCTGCCAGTCTGTTGATTACTTTTTGAATTTCAGCTACTCTGCCCCACATTTATCTGTTTTTTCCAGTTCTACCAGCACATATCCAGCAAATTAAAAAAGATCACTTGTGAAACTATGTGAAAATCTTGTATTTTTGTTTAAGGAAAATTAATTCCTGTATGCCATTTGGAATCTTAGCAAAAACCTAATCTACAAGAAAACAAAACCTCTGTATGTTTTATTGAAGTACTTTAGATGTCAGGTGTGCAAATGTATGCTGTAGGTCCATTCATAGTAATGTTAAATGGAAATCATCCTTTCATCATGTGAATGGGTAGATTCAGATTCTCTGTACACTTTATCCAGCTCCACAAAGCTGACATCTGGGAACCACTATGGGTGAATCACCAGGTCAACACAAACTTCTAGTGATGTTTTCTCTTGTAGGTTATAGAAACACAGTGGTTTGCAGGTATGTTTTCTATCACTGCAATTGTCACAACCACCAATAAATTAATTTTTTTAATAAAAAATTTAATATTGTCTGCCATTGAGTAGCAATACATGGTATTTCAAAAAGCTTTCTAGAGAGCCGGCTTAGGATGTAGAAACAATTCTTTTTAGTTCAACAGTTATGGATTTGTAACAAGACTACCACCTTTTTACAGTTTATACAAGAAAGTTTTCCAAATTCATATTAAAAAGAGCAAGAGAATTTATTATGTTGGCAAACTAGACTTCATATTATGGCTGTTGCCTGGGTGAAATATTTTCAGTAAATCACCATCTTTATGCTGTCCTTGGATCTTCTGTAGTCTCAGCTGCCACTGCTGTATAATGTACATTGATTTCTATTTTGTATCCAGAAAGAGAGAAAGCTGTTTAATTATTTGATTTCCGACTTGCTAATAAAAAACTGTCTTCTTTAATAAGTTTATTTTAGATAAATCTACAGTCTCTTCCTCCATTTGACATACTTTATTAAGTTTTTTAAAATAACAAATGATGCCAAGGATGAGACAATATCACTGTAATTTCTTCTTACCAAGTGAATGCCTTTGTGATTTGCAGTTGTTCCAACACTCAGAGAATGAAAGCTATTTAATCATTCTCTGTATGAATTGTAAATAAAGTTTTACAATTGTCCCATATCAAGACAAACAAAAGGGAAGAAAAGGAGAGAGACTTCTTCTCATTGTAAGGACACCATTTCTAATCGTGCCATGTCTATACCCAAATGTGAACATCTTTTATATCACTAACAATTTTCCACCCATTACATCTCATTGATATTCTGCTTCATTAAAGTCTCATAATAAAAAAGTTACAGAGGCAGTTTTATATCAGATTGGGGAAAGAAAACTCAACCCAAGTCTAATAATAATTATTAATGTTGTACGATGGCAAAACACTAATGTGATTAGAAGTGCCTGACAGATTACAGAAAGAGATTTGATAAAGTCGACCCGGGTTTGAAGAAGTCAATTGATCCAAGTCTTGGCTACTGTAGGGAAAAGGGAATGGAGGAAGCAGCAGGGTTGGACTGCAATCAGAAGAACATGTATCAGTTACTTTTAATGGGTATGAAGCTGGTTTGCTCTTTGTAGCCAGACTGTTCTGCGCATTAAATATGTTCCTCAAGTTTAGCACTTGCTTCCTGTGTGATTTGATGCAGGCAGGCACCTGAACAATCACAAACCCATGGCTCAAATGCAATGAGTAAATTTATTTCATTACCTTGCTAACTGGAGGATCCTGAAGCAACACCTGGGTGGGGATAGACAAGCAGGAATGCTGTTACCAGCAAGCTCAATCCATCCTGACATGCAGCAGGGCTGCTGTTTGCACCCATTTATCAGAGGCCCATGCTGTGAACTCCCCTGAGATTTTTATGATCTCTTCGCTTTGGTTTCTCTTCCAAAACAAGGACCTCAAGTATGTCTGTGAGACCACCTCCAGGTATCTCAAAACACTACATTATCTCTAAACACAGATTCTACTTCTCAAAACAGAGGATAAACAGCAGTGGACATAATATATGGGGTTTAATATATTATTAAAATGCCTTTTGAAAATCAAAATGTCTTTGTGTTTGAAAACACAGAAATAAGCCTGCTGAATGCAACTGGCTTTTTAGAAGCAAAATTTAGCCTTTTGTTTTATAATGATCTGTGAGGGTTTTTACCTTTCCACCTTGCTTTAAGTAAGTATCCAGTACTGCACTGATGTGACCTTGTAACTGTGGACTTTGGATTAGATATGGAATCGCTCCCAATTTTGTAATAATTTGCGTATAGGATACAGAAATAAAGAGTATTATACAAATAAATAATCTACAGCAGTGTTCTAGTCATCTGCTTAAGAAATACTTGCCTTTGATAGCACTTTCCTCCGTAGAGAATGAATGTGCTATTCCACTTAAGTCCTGTTTGCACTTCTTACCTATAAAGAAGAGTAGGTTTCATATATCTGATCAAAAAAACCCTCTTTTGTTTCAGAATTCTGAAATCCAGAAGATATAATGTGCATTATGTTCCTTTAAACATTTGTGTCACCTGATTGTTCTGGTTGCAACTGCAGAAGGTAAGCAAAAATCACTAGATTTTTTTAAACCCAGTCTCATTCCTTAGTATCACATTAACTGTTGTTAAATTCAAAATTATCACTGAATGAAAATGCTTTGGGTTTTAGGGGATCTTTAAGAACATCTAGTTCAAATTCCCTGCCATGAGGAGGGACACCTTCCACTAGATCAGGTTTCTCAGGGCCCATCCAACCTGGCCATGAACACTTCCAGGGATGGAGCATCCACAGCTTTTCTGGGTAACCTGTGCCAGTGCCTCACAGAACATAATTTATTCCTAGTATCATATATAATCAAACACTCTTTCAGTTTGAAGCCAACCCCCTATGTTCTATCACCCAATGCCATTGTAAAAAGTCCCTCTCCAGCTCTCTTATAGCCCCTTTATGTACTCGAAGGTGGTGACAGGTCTCTGTGGATACTGGAAGTCTCTGCTTGTGTTTTCCTTCTGATGCTGATTCCACTGTGACTTGATCTCAGCTGCACTTAGTGGTCAGAGTCTTAGAGCTTTAAAGTTATTCTGCTTTCTTCTCAAATGTACAATTTTCATCTTAATCCTCTCAGCCTGGTGGTTCTGAGTTCTGCTAATTCAGGCATCGCGGGTAGTAGTAGAAGGATGGAGGAGACTCTCTTGGTTGAAGTTTCCAGGAACAGGTTTATTGAGGAGAGCGGAGAAACATGAGGGTCTGGGCTGGAAAAGTTCAGGGCCAAAGAGAGCCCTGAGCACCTCTATTCGTGTGGTTTTATCTCAGGGGAGGGTCTAGTCCAAGGTCCAATGGGAGCTTGCAGGGGGAGGAGTGAGGGGAGGAGGTTACAATCTCAGGGACCAATGGGGATACAAGGAAGGCAGGAATGTAACATAACAACCAATAAAATATTGAGGAAGGGATGATATACATGGAAGGGTCTGGAAGAAGAGGTGGGGTTTACAATGATGGATAGGGGGTAGGGGCAGGGTAAAGGTGATTGATAAGGATCGTTCAGGAAAACTAGGAGTGATTTACATAACAGACAACTGGAACATACTAACGTAATCAATGGGGGAAACCAGGAACATGCCAACAGACCCCTTAACAACTTCAACAGAATTAAATAAATATACTACAACACCCCAAAGCATATTCCGTCCCAAATCAGAAAAAGTTAAAAGGAATCAGACTCTTTAGGTAAACATCTGTTCTGCTGAGAAAGTGTGTTGATGAATGATTTCTAAAACGTGATTTTTAAAAATACCATAATGCAGAAATACAACATGACTATGTAAAGCAATTATTTTGCTAAAAATTGGTGTTTATACCACTGTGAGATATATGTAGTAACTGTGGTTCTTACAGTTACTCTACTACTAGAGTAGTAGAGTATTACTATTACTAATATTACTAGTCAGTAGTAGAGTATTACTATTACTTACTATTACTAATATACTCTATTACGCTACACCTAGAGACAAACTTTATGTACTGCAGATTATGGGACAAGGAAGAAAAATGGTGGTTCAGACAAACATAAAAAATTTCTTAATCCTTTGGACATCTTCAGCCTGTGGGAGCTATGTCAGAAATCCACTGAGTACAGCATTTTGAAATGCATGACAGATTGTAAAGCCATGCAAAGGTTTTTTATCCATTCAATAAAACCTGAGGATTAATTTCTTTCATGTTTCCTGCATGAGCATGTATTATAGAATTAATATCATCAGAGGCAGATACCTGTTTCCTTTCATCCTGTTGCCAGGCAGCCCTTCAAACGGCCTGGCTCTGTCTTCTTGAGGACCTCCTCACAGGTATTCAAAAGCTGTTGTTCAATCCTCCAGAAGCTGGCTCTTCTCCAGGCTTCTTCTCTAAGTGCTTCTGAAAGACAGAATGCCCATGCTGCCATTAACAGCCTCAGCTGGTCCCTCTTTTGTAGTCATCTGCTAATTTGCTGAGCTCCATAATCTCCTCATCGTTGGAGGAGGTGAGTGAACATTGATGAAGATACTAAACACAAGAAATCACAGTGCAGTTTCTAAGGCTCCCCTTTTACACACAGACCCCTGCCAGGTCTCCTGCTCCATCCAGGTGGAGAATGACCATTAACTGCTACTCTCCAAACCCCTCTATCCAACCAGAGTTTTTACTCATCTAACTGTTCACCTATACAGACCATAATGTCCTAACTGGGCTACAAGAGTGTAGTGGGAGATAATGTCAAAACTCTTGCTAAAGCCAATATAGATGACATCCACATCTCCCCCCTTGTCCACAGATCTAGATATTTTATCATAGAGGGTAGCCAGGTTGTTCAGGCATTAGTTACCTATGATAAATCCATGCTGACTGTTCCTGATCACCTCCTTCTTCTTGATGTGCCCAGAACCTTGCTTCAATGGGCTTGCTCCATGACATCCAGACAGTGTTCAACACCATCCAGTAAGGAATTCTTTATTACAAGCAAAAATTAGTCAGATGCTTAAATGTTTTAGGTGTCATGTTATGTGTTTATAGCATTTTACAGAAAATATATCTATTTTCTTCCCTTTTTTTGATACTTCAATAGTACAGGTGCTTCACGTATGCTATTTTCTGGTCCAATAGCAGTAATGAAAGGTAGGTAATTGAAGCTGGTATAAAATGCTACTTGTCACTGTAAAAGCTTTATAATTTTGATGTCTGGGAATCTCATACCATGTGGACTCTCATAACAAACAAGCAGAAGCCTTCCTCCTGGAGACAGGGTCAGAGTTTGAATTGCAATCCTGAGGGTGGATATGGGTGCCAGCTGTCTTCTGAATGGTATTTACCTAAGATCTCTTTTTTATTTATATTTTCCAGGCAGCAAACATAACTTAAAGTTCTATCCGTGTGACTCCAAGATACTGTGGATGAATGTCAGTCTGATTCAGAAATTCTCTGTGCCTCACTGTGTTACAGTTTCTGCAGTACAAGAAAGTTCTGTGGTCTTTGGAGCATGTAACTTCATCCTCCACTTTTTAAAAATTAATTTCTGCCATTGGAAGACAAAGCAGTAATTTTCTTATTGTCTTTCCCAATAAGAACTGAAACACCGTTTGTGCCATTAAGATTGTGATTAAGAATCCCTAAAAGCCCAAATAATAAAATGTAATAATCTTTCTTGTGATAAATAAGATGGTAAATCCAGATGGTAATTTAGCACAGTTTCAGGTATGCTTTTAAGTTACAGTGGCTGTAATAGTTCCATGATGCAAGTTTCATGACATGTTCCTTCACTGAAGCTTCCTTTTCCAAATATAATAATTTTTCCCTGCATGGGAGATAGTGGGCTCTAGCATATGGATTTCCTAGTGTTTTCCTTTGTCCAAAGGGCAACCATGAGTCACCACAAGGCTCCATAAAGAATGCAGCCTTCAGCTGCAGAGATTTAGTCTTCGGTATTTGCTTTTGTACTCATGGTGCAAGATGGTGAATGAGTGGTCTAAAATGTACTTCTGAAGCAAGGAAGTCAGGGTGAATGCTTTTTTTACTAAATGATATATAGATACTTGTGCCATTTTTCTATCCATATGCTGTCTAAAATGAGGTGAGAAAAGATGCTGGATGTGGGTACTTTGGCAGTTTTTCTTTGTGGATATAAACACTTTATAGAGTTATTACTAACTCAGTTGCCTTATCTTTTTTTTTTTTTTTTAATTTAAGTTAAAAATAAAACCTGTGTTTCCCAGATTTACATGTTTTCTATAGTACATAATCTACTGCTATGTCCTGCTGGGATACTTAAGATACACCACTTTTACCTCTTACAATGGCCTAAATTAATGTCTGCCATATATCCCTTACAAATATTAATTGCTTTTACTCCAAGGATGAATTTGGCTGCCCAGTACTGAAACAAGCCAGTTCTTCATCTGAATGGATATGCTTCCTTGAATACCGGCCAATGCCTGATGGCTAAAAGGCAAATGAAACTTTCCCTCATAAAACTGTTCAGTGGTATCATAGGTTGACAGGGAAAAAATAATGTATTTTCCTATGCCAATTTGACTTACTGATGATTTTTTCAAATTCAGAATAGAAGCATAAATTGTCAAAGCAAAATACAAGGTGAGGATATTTATTCTGTGTTAAGTCCATTCTGAGAGAACACTGGGAGGATTGGAGGCACCAGTCATGGAGACAATTGTGAGAGGCAACCACATGGCCAGGGCCATATATATCAGTTGGACTAGGGGCAAAAAGACTTGAGAAGCAAAAGTACAGCCTTTGAAGACCTTCTCTAGGACGTGCTGAGCATAATCTGCATCGAAAAGTAATTTTGTTTATGTGTGTCAGACTCAGGAAACCATTGTTGTACCCTCTCGAAATAAAATCGCCTCCAAATCTGTGAATGCACTGCAATTCAGCTATAAAGAGGTGAGATTGTAATTCTTGAACTCTAGCTCTAACCCCAGTCTCAACACAAACCACAGCTGTAGCTTGATACTGGCCGTTGCCAGTGTTGATGTCATTCTTCCTATTTCTGTAAGCATGTAGCAGCTAATCAAAGTTTTATTTTTGAGATCTGCTCAGTTTTCCAACCTAAATCCTGGCCACAATTACAACTCAGTGCAATTCTCTGAGGAAGAAGGAAAAGCCAAGCATTATTATAATCCCTAAAAGTTTGTATTTTGAAGAACCCAAACATAAACTTCACCCTTAAGCATTTATGTTCCTATAATTCATTATACCCACAGGAAAAAATAACATTAGGAATAGATTACTGCGATATCACCCTCTTCATAGCTGCATGGACTAAGCTGATTCTAGTCATGTATAGACCTTCTGACATTTCACTTTTTAAAATTCTAATTGTTATCCCAACCTCAATTTTCACCTGAATTATCATCAGACTGTCCTTTCTAGATTAAAATAGAAAATAAGATGTTGGAGCCTTCTGACTTCAGTAGTCTAGCTCTGCTGAGTTTTCAAGATCCCTCTATTACTTAGCCTGACATTCAGCTTCCACTGTCCATAATATATCCACTATTCATTATTTTAGCTTCAGACAGGGAACCAATACTTTGACAGAAATAGATGGTTTAACACCTAGAGAAAAAAAGATTGAAATGTATTAACACCAGACCTCTTCTTAAATTATTAACTGTCTACAGGACAAAATGTTTATCTTTTCCAAACTCCTTCACACATATTTCATCTCATGTTTTACCCTTTACTCTTACCAATCTGAAATTCCAATATTAAAATGGCCAGGGAAGTACAGGGGGAAAACAATTGAATCTATTAACATCATTCACTTTCCTTATTTTGTGGCACATGTAGAATCTAAGCATTATTTCAGCTACTGAATTGTAGTTTTCCACACCCTGTCAAACTCTAACCCAAGTAATACAAGCTTCTAGTATGCCTCTATGCAAAAGAAATCACAGCTCAATTAAGTTGCCAGTAGATGGAAATTTATATATAGAATAAAAGCATTACTTTATTAGTTTTGTGGGTATTAATCATAATGTCTTGCTTCTGATTGGTTATGTGATCACAACTGGATTGACTCCAAGCAAGGACCATCCTAGGACAAAAGAGATTCAATACTTGATTTTCTGGATCATATATGCCTGAGGATGGAACACCTTTGTTCTAGAGAGTGTGACCTCTCGCCATACTCCAGTGCCTTCCCTGAGGATATATTCATGCAGACCAAACCACAGTGTGAGCTCAGGACCGTGCCTCAGGTATCTTCCTCATGTATTTTTCTGTTCAGAATTATGATGCAATCAAAGGCACATCATGCATGTAGATAATAATATTTTTTTATAATATGGGACTGGTGACTGTTTCTCAGATGAAAATGATGCAAGAATATTCCTCTTTTCAGATCAGTGACAAAATCAGATTTTCAACAAAACAAAAAATATGTGAGGAGCTCTCAAGTGGGGAGCTACTGAGTACCCGAGTTCCCAGCTGATTCCAGTGCTGCCTTCTGTCTAGTCAAAGCCTTTGCTAACAACCTGCCCTTCCATTTCAGCAGAAATTCAAACAGGTGAGCTGAAGTCACTGCCAGGCAACCACTGGATGCAGCAAACTGGATGGAGCTCATCAGCCTGCTATATATCAAAACAAGCTCTAGGATTGTTTTTTTGTTCCTGTGGTGCATTCAGCTGTGCTTAGGGCTACTGATGTTAAGGTGGTGAATCAGTCTGTTTGAATAGTTTGCTTGTAAGCATCATGCAGTAATAATCTTGAAGGGCATTATTATCGTACCCTTATGTGCTTAAGGAAAATTCAGTGGTGTTTTGAGTGCTGTGAACGTGGAGGTATATGGAGGAATGGATTTCTTCAGGCTCTCTGGTTTTCCACTATGCTTTTGGTGGCAACTGGTTTGCAGAAAAGACCAGAAACAAGTGTGATGTTCTGTGGAAGAAGCAATGAAGAAAAGGTTTATTAGTTTATTGGTCTCTGAATGTATTTCTGTTGGTTTAACAGCTGTTATTATTCTGCTTTACTTAGTAATTGGACAGATCGCCTCTGAAAATTAGAAATGGGAGTTGTTATAACTACTCTAGGTGAAGCTGTAGCACATTTCTTCTATCATTTGTATAGAGAGAAGTCATTACTATGTTATTTAATGGAGGCTGAAAAGAGTTTGTGTTCCTAAAATATTTGAGACTAGGAAAATACTAAAAGATACTAATAGTAGTGATTTGATAAAGGACAGAGATCCTTCCCTTTATGTCTATCAGCACTGACTCACATCTGTCATTTGCATCATGGCATTGCTTTTATAGCTCTTAAGACCCCCTTAGGCATCCAAAGGCAGTCTGTGTCCCAAACAGCCTAAAAATTCAATGATGGGATGAATTCTTCTGGATAATATTTTTCTCTTTTTTTTCTCTTATTAGGTTCCTATCTCAAGTGAACAAACTACTTAATTTACAACACTGCTGTTTAAGAAGTTCCCTTTTGTAGCTGAAGATTCATGTAAATGCTACCATGAAGCAGATAAAAAAATTCTCCAGTTCAAACTGCAATTTGAGTATTTCTGCTGTGTAAAGCCTATTATCAGACCCTTGATGAGGCACAGAACAAATATGGATGAAAATAATATAATTTGGATGAAATGTCTCTCCATCAGGGCAGGCTACAAAGATCCTCCTCTTTGAGGTATTGGCACTTTTGATGCATAAAATGCATGCAAATTTACTTGAATATTGCAAGTTGATTAGTAAAAGGAAATTCACAGTATTTTGTAGTGAAATAAAAAAACAAAACAAGGCAAAAACATTGGAAAGAATATGTTTAATTTAATGTAATTGATGTGAGTTTCAATCAAGGAAAGAAGGAGAAAGGAACATGCTAAATAGTCTTGGTGTGGCAATTACTCTATGATGATTTTCTCAAATGACTGAAATTTGTGTATTTTTTTTTTTAAAGATGCAACAAAAAAAGAAAAACAGGAAAACCAAACACACTGCTTTTCTATATCATAGGAACTTCTTTGCTGTATCAGTCAAAATTCTCTGCCATCTCTTTCATCTAATTATTTTCCATGTGTAGACAAAATGAACTTTCTTTCCTGGTAATGCTGTGTCAACATGCTAGATAGGATACAAGTTTAATAATTTTAACTATCAGAGTGTAAGTAAAACATTGCTTGTGTTACATGATAGCATAAGCACTTCAAGATTGAGCTTCTCAGTTGAACAATTTTTTGACATATCAGGTTTGCTGACAAAAAAAATTGAATGAATTGCAATCTGGTGAAATAAAAATATGGCAGAAGGAGAAACAGAAGTCCAATAGAGGTGAGGCTAGGTTCCTAGAACTAATTAAAATGTTTTTGTCTCTAAATAAGTAATCAGACTATGCTAAGTAACTAATAAATTTATGATCACTTCCCATCTGCGAGTTTTAATCTATATTCTGCATAGGTGAGAAACTTCAGGGATGGAATATTGTATTCCATTACCACTTTTTAGACTGAGAAATTCATATGAACTCTTTCCATTCTGGATTTAGGGCAAATTACCATTGATGATCTCAAGGGTCTCTTCCAAACAAAAGAATTCTATTGTTTGGAGGGGCATAGAAATGCACATTCTGAACTAAGGGTTTGGTGTTTTTTTTCTTTCTGATATTAATAATATTAATAATAATAAGCACATTATATGTTTTTATGATGGTGTCATAGTAAAGCCAGATGGTGGAGAGAAATGCACAGTACTACTGCTTGGAGGTGATGGAATCTAAATGTAGCTAGGTGGACAGATGCCTAGGTATGGGTATCAGCAAGTGTGTAATCAGAAATCTTTGCCAGGGACAACTCCAGGAGAGCAAAGCACCTTCCATGGAAGGTAGCAACTCCCAGGGATACCCACAGTAGGTCAGTGGGAGTGGATGCCCATGAAGAAAATGGGCCCAGCCCCATAAGAGGAGGCACCAGGTGAGGGGCAAGGCAGGAAGGAGAGGCCAGTGGTGGGACAGAGCTCACCAGCTCTATGCCAAAGCATCTGCCTCCATCCCAGGATGCCTCCTCACCCTGCCTGCAGGTGACAACTGGCAGTCTCAGGGCAGCCAGGACCAGGCCTTGTCCCCCTGTGGGAACAGACTGACATTGTACTCCTGCTCAGAGAGCTTCACTGTGAGCATTCTAGCTTGGACAAGGGGTGCAGGGACAAGTTCCAATGTCCTGCACATCTGTCCTGGTCATCCTGGCCAGCAGCACTGCAGCCTGCAGCTAGCACTTGAGACTCCAGAATATGTTTCATTGCCTTAGCCAAAATAGTCAAATTTTAGGAAAAGGAAAATGTGGATGCTAAATGCAAAAGCAAGCAGAGAACAGAGCCTGTGTGAAACTACGTCACACAGGCTTCTCAGTCTGGCCTGAGAAAGAATGAGAAAGAATCCAAACTGTTCTTGGTAAAGGACAACAATCTGAAGGTGTTGTTTAGTCAAAAGGTAGTGTTCCACTTAAACCAATGATGGTGATGTGCACCTTTAGTGACCAATGAGAGTTTTACCTCTCGGACCTTCTTGAATATGTGTATAAAAGAAGATTAAGAATAATAAACTTTTCTCCCTTGGACAATGCAGCTAAGAGAGTCAGTGTCATGCTTATTGCCGTTCCTAATATAGTGTGACAGGAAAACATTACCTAACTTTTCTTCGCTGGTGATATATGATATTTTTTTCTTCTTCAGTTGTTCATTTTCTTCTAGAGAAGCCTTACCTCATCTGAGTATGACAGGAAGATCCAGTAGTTAAATCTGGTCTTGTGAAGCACCTGCTGTGCATGTGAGTTTTGAAAATGAACTTTTTTTTTCCTTCCAGCCTACAAGGAGATTCAGATCTGGAAGAAAACTGAAAATAACAAAACTGTCACAGTGTCATGAAGTATCTTCTTCATCTCTAAAAGGATGAAATATCTCAGAGTGATACAACTCAAAAAGAGCTGGTTGATGTGCTGGCTTTGCATGGGAACTGTATGGACAAATATGTCAGTGTCATATGGTACCTATGTGGGCTTTTCCTGTAGCATGATGTGTGTAGCTCACACACACTTCAGAGTGCCAGTGTGACTACCTGCTGCTCCAGGTCACCTGTTCGGCTGTAGTTAAATGGCTGAGAGCGGGTCACAAGTGAGGGAACTGCAGCAGCATCCTGTAACCCTGAGGAGGAACATGCTCACTGATGGGATCCTGCACTGTCTGGCCATGTTCCTTCCCTCATGTTGTCAGGATAGGCTTCACATGGGGCTTTCAGTGTAACAATTCCATGTAAAACCCATTAATCAGCCTTCAGCAGTAAATACAGACTTGAAATGAACATTGGCCCAGGTGATTTTTCACCTTCTAGTCCTGTAATTTTAATAAAAATTGGTCTATTTTGCACTGTTATGGACAAAGGGTTGCCTTCAGAAACTGAGCCACGTTTCTCAAACTCCTCAGTTTGCCTTTTACCTGAGGTTACAGGCTCAAGCTTCAAGATTTTATTAAACTAATACATAAGTAAGAGTAAAATTTCAATTTTGCTAAATTACTGCATCTTCACAAGGCTGATTAAGAACAGATCAAATCAGCTTCCTACCATGACTTATTTAAATTATTACTGCAAAAAATGTATGGAATTTGACAAAATTTTTCAGTGTGAAAACTCAGTTTTTTCTTAATTTTGTATAAACATGTGGAAGGAATAGTTGTTTTCTTTTTAATCAGTACTCTTACTGATAATCCACCAAAAAGTGGGGTATCAGCCCTGCTGGCTAAATAAATAAGTCATTATCAGGGATTGATGGTTTTTGCTATCTAATGTTATACAGGAATTAAACTACTATTTTAAATTTGCCAGATCATATTTTCTTCTAACATATCACTACTGTTAAAAGCTATCGTTTTTATCATATTGTTCACATTTACATTTATTATATACAAATATTTAAGAGATCAGCGAATCCCACATTATAACATATTCTGATAATGCCTTATCTTCACTGTGGAGGCTTCCAATAAAGAAAGGACAAATGTGGGAGTCTGGGACTTTCTTTTTAAGAAATAGAAAATAATGGAAGATAACTAGATAGGGACAAAGAAAATTGATACTGTCCTTCTGAGAACACAATTCAACTCAGAAATTAATTTAGGACTGTTCTTCAGCATCTTTTAGTAATCTATCAATGCACCTATGACTGAGACCAGCAGTGATTGCTGTGCTGGGCAAGAAAATTAGAAGTGAATTCTAAATGGCAAATATTGAGGAACCAATCCAAAACTTTTTAACATGTGAATACACGATTACTTTCCTACTCTATCAGAATAGTTTCTTTCACTACAATACTTATTAGTGTCTTCCTAAGTACACAAATATAACTTTATTTCAGTGTGAAGGATACAAGGTCTAGTTGTGTTTTGCTTGGAAAAAATGTCTCCTTGCTATACCTGCGCCAGAACAGGTTTATAGGTGGAATTCTGTTCTGCAAATGTGATTTTTGGGGGATTGTTTTTGGTCCTAATCTGGATTATTTCTTCTTTTTTTGTGGTAAGCTTTCACAGATAGGTAACTGGTAGTATTTTCCTGGTCTAAGTAGGTTCCTAGAAAAACAGAGTAGTAATAAAAAATATGCATAGCAAACAGCTGTGGTTCTCCAAGAAAAATTAAAAAAAAAAAATCTGTGCTGAATCTTTGTAGCCTTTTTCATTTCACTATAATGGAACACCACTCATCTGAGTAGGGAAATCTTCTCTAGTTCAGACTGTAATTGAGTAGAATCTGACTTATTTGGGCCTGAACACAAAGGTGAAATATAAATCAAGGAATTAACAAGACACTTTCCAGATCCCAGAGTGCCAGTGCTGGAAAGTTTATTGTAATGGAATTTCCAGCCAGAATTTACAGGCTCGGGAGGTTTAGTTATTTTGGATACATTTCAGATCAGCAGTATCTGCTTGGCATTCTGTCTGCTTCTGTTACAGCACTTCGTTTTATGATAGTGTTCTATGTAACAAATGAGATGGCCTATATCAGAACATCTTGGTAGCTTTGATTTAGCTTTAATTTAGCATTTTCAAGAGGAAGTTCCACAACTGTTATTCCTTACATCTGTGGGTCAGTGTCTGTGCTTAAAATGGTTGAAAAGGATGTGCAAACTAAAGGCCTATTTCCCAGAGTCTGTAGGTGTCAGATTAGCTGCTCATCACTCTTAATATGTACAGTGTTACAAACAGCAGCTCACAGAGCCCTGGAGAAGGAATGCTATTAGCTGGAAGTTCAGTAATTAGAGTTTACCACAAGACATGGAGTGGTTTTTTTGTGGGGATTATCTTAGCAACGTGCTAAGGGATCCATGTGCATATGCACTTAAGTGCTTCTAAGGATGATGTTTGCTAGCAGGACCAAAAAACCCACAGGTTACCAGCATGTGAACACAGTTTTGGAAATGGCAGGATAACCCATTATAATTGCATTTTTTCTTGTCTGTAATCAGCAGAACTCATCTGATAGGGTGTTTCTTTCCCAGTATTTTGGACAAATAAACACACTCTAAGTCCTGCTTCTTCCGTATCTGCACTAGGGCTCATCCAGCATTGAGTACTTGGCACAGAGCTATGGCAAGTGACACTGCTCTTGGTCACACCGGCGCTCCGGGCTAGCTCTACGGTGCCACTCTGGCACGGGCAGTCACCAGGAGTGGGGAACTGCAGGGGAAAGGCGATCCCACTGCAGAACCTTCAGAGCGCTGAATCCTGCCAGGCTCTGCCAAATCAGGCGTCATGGGTGGTGGCAAAAGGAAGGAGGAGACTCACTCAGCTGTACTTCCCAGGAACAGGTTTATTCAGGAGAGGGGATGAGCACAAGCATCTGGGCTGGAACAAATCAGAACCAAAGAGAGCCCGAAACACCTCTGTGCACAGGGTTTTATCTCTGGGGCGGGCACAGTCCAGGGTCCAATGGGAGCTCGTGGAGGGAGGGGTAAGGGGAGGAGGTTACAATGTCAGGGACCAATGGGGATACAAAGAAGGCGGGAATACAACATAACAACCAATAGTGTTTTGAGGAAGGGATGATATACATGGAAGGAGCTGGAAGGAGAGGTGGGGTTTACAATGATGGATGGGGAGATGGGGCAGGGTGAAGGTGATTGACGGAGAACATTCAGGAAAACTGGGAGGGGTTTACATAATAGACAAATAGAACCAACCAAAGCAGTAAATGGGGGAGAACCAGGAACATACCAAACAGACGAAACACTAACAATTTTAACAGAACTGAATAAGCATACTACAACAGGCAAGAGGTACTGTGAAACTTCTGATCTCTTGCCTTCCTACTTCCTCCCCATTTTCTTGATCCATAAAAGTGTTTAGCCACTTCTATTCACTTCATGTCCGAAGAAGTAAGTGTTGGTCCAGCACAATGGTAGTGCTGAAGCTGTTGATTGTGATATTATTAGATGACCCCTGGCATTCATCAACTAACTGAGAAGTTGGAGACCATAAATTTCCCATATGTCTTGAAATCACTTTCAGGAACTGCTGCACAGTCTTTCACAAAATCTATTACTTAAAGGCAGAGATGAAAATTTAGGGAGTGGGGACTGATTTCCAGCTGAGATAATTTTGCAAGGCTACTGTTAGGGAAGAAGCAAGAGTTCAACCGCCCGAATGAATTGAAAGAGCCTTACTGTGAGCAGCTACTGAACCTGGAGAGAACATCTAAATGCTTGTAAAGCTTGTGGATCTGACAGCTTCTCCTCATGTGCATGGAAACATAGAAAGCACACAGTCCTGAGAAATGGACAGTTGAATGTTAATTGGTTCTAAGTGACTTCTAGTGCCAAAAATGCTCAATATGAGATGACACTGGGATATAAATGGCAGGAGAGAATTAGCTGCATATTGCGAAAGAGGAAGGACTATAGTGTTCAAAAATGAGTTTAGTTTGTTTTGCAGGTTTTCTGTTAAGTTTTCTACTTTGGGTTAGTTTTGCAGTGGTAGCACCTAAATATTTTTTTCAAGTCTGAAATTAGTACTGTGGTTATCTGTTGCAAAAGTTCTGGTTAATTAGTTAAAAGTTCTTATCAGGTTAATTTTAACATATATCCTCACCCTTGGTCTTTTATCCCTAGGAGGAGCTGGTGATTCTACAAAAAAAAAAATCAAAATCAATCTCATACTATGTTCTCTTTTTTATTATTTTTTTTTTTACCTGATAATATGAAGGGTTTTTTTGTTTCCTTTGGTCTTCAGTAGCATAAGGGAGACAAATCTCTAAAAATAAATAGACCTGGGCTAAGCCTTTATGTCTGTACTTTTTCTGTTGGACTCAATCCCTTTCATACATATTTTTACAATCTTTTCATGAAGAAGAACTGAAGTCATAAAATGTGTCCCTTCTCCTAAGATTCTCATCACTGAGGAATTATATTAAAGTAATGAGGCAGAAATTAGCTGGGATTGTAGAGTTATAAAAGGGAAATTGCAAAAATGAGAAGATGTTCTCTAAGCACAAGTATCTCAATACAGTGTTCATATAATAGCAATAAAATATGATCTAGTGATGATGAATCTGCAGAAGAGAATATGTTTTGGATTTATTTCCCATTTCCTTACTTACTGTGATAGAGGAAATGGCAAGAAATTCATTGCTGTCATCACAAAATTATTCTTTCTGTTTATAATTACTCTGCTTAGTATTACTAAAAATTGGTTCACTGAAAAAGCCTGCTATGAACCAGTCACAGCTCACTCATCTCCAAAATAGCACTATTATGTATCTGAATCTTAGGAATGCGTGTGAGAAGGTGAGAGGAGGGTAAAGCAGTTCAGTTAGAATATCTGCTACATGGCTACTCCATCTTTCCATTTTACCATGGAATAATACAAGGGAGTGTTCCTTGCTCTTTCTTTTTCTATGCAAATGAGTCAGATATTCACAGAGTATCAACATAGCATCAAAGCATAGTCTTCATAACAACTGGCTCTATGGAGATTTAAAATGCATGAGCTAGCTCTATTTTTTTACAGAGGAAGCAGAGAGGGGACGTTTATCCAGCCATTCTTGCTCTTTTTCCTATTCTATTGCTGAAAAAAAGAGGTTAATGAATAGCTCAAAAATCAGCTACTAAAATTTCTGTTTTGCAAACTGAATGGTCATATTTCTACCTCCCTTGAGTTATCTACAGCAGATGCTTGCCTTGCTGTATGTTGCAGGCACTAATACACATCAAAATAGGTTTCAAGCCTTCATCATTAATATTTATTAATAGTACATTTTATTATTTGAATGTTTTCTGGAAGTATGAATCTTCCATTATAAAAGAAAAGCATAACTGTGACTTATCTGCCCAATTGTAGTTATCCAACAAAGAAGGAAGGGTGTACATTTAAGCACCAGAACAAAATGGAAAATATCAAAGTTGAAGACAACTCCAAATATTGTCCTTGTGAGAATGTCAAAATTACACTTTCCTGCATTTGTTACCATACATAAACTGTATGCTATGTGATTATAGCTATGGTTCTCAGATGTGCACCTACCCCTATGGCAAGATGTGACTGTGGCTCTTTCTGACTGTGCTGTCTGGTTTTCCTTGGTATTAGACACAGATACTTAAGAAAGGAGAAATGCTTAGTGAAGAAGTCTTACAGATATCTTGATCATGATTATTAAAAAATGGTGCCTGCATCTGCTGGATACTTCAAGAATGAACGGCATTATCAATTTTCACAACTACAAGGCAATTTCTTTTTCTTGCATGTTATGATCAGGCAACACTCTCATTTTAAGCTCATTAAATTAGAGCTATATATACTAAATAAAGAAGTTCTGTAATTTGCATATACATGGAATTGGAGCAATTAATAATTCTTGGGTTTTTAATTGACTGAAGAACTATTGTGATGAAAAATTAATAAGACGGGTGAAAGGAGTTAAACTACCTATTTCTGTTCCTGCATTTCCTGTGGCTAAATTAGTGTCTGAGTTAGTGTAAAGTTACGTATCTGTGTGCCCACCAGTAAGTTTAACAAAAACTCTGTACACCATTTCCAAAAAGTTTATAATGAATTTTACAGGTAAAATGATGGATGTCTTTGGAACAGGGCTGCACTTCTGATTCTATTCAAATATGCCACATTTTATTTTGTACTGCCAAATTGTTTTGTTAAAATATGGTATCACAGCATGAATGCTAGTTTCACATCTGTATTATTTTGAACTTATTTTGTTTCTTTTGCTTACACTGAATTCTGGTTTATTGTGTACACACTCATGTGTCCCTGTACCCTCACAGAGAATACATGTACATGTAGATGAGTATTTATACACACATAGGTATAAAATATACTTATGGACTTTGGAAAATATTTTAATTGCTTTAATCTGCATCAGTCTCTGTGAATCTGAATATACACAGGCAGTATGTGGCTCTACGACAAACGTGTTTATTCCTACACATATGTGATATACGTAAGGCTCTCTAAAATATTAGTTGTACTGGGGTGCAAATGTCACAGTACTCAAAGGAGTGCATTCTCAGTTGCACTATTTGCACTGCCATGTTTAATATCTTCTTTGATAATTTAAAGAAGAAAAAACTGAGTCTTGTGTGTTTCCACATGACGTAGCCATGCCCTACCTCAGCGAGTGAGTCTGGAAAGTGAAACACAGATGTAAGAAGCATCCTTTCTGCCCTGAAGGGTCAAGGAGGAAGAAGGATTGAGCATCTGCTCTCATTGTCCCTCTGACAGGGTTTAGCAGCAGGACCAAAGCACATGTAACTGGACCATGCTCCCCTACCCGAGGCAGCCTCTTTGAACATCTGTGAGGACGGTTCAGGTGTGTTAGCCTCAGAACTGGCTGCGATCTTAAAGAATCTGATGTGAAGATGTCTATGGAAGATGCTACCATTCTATGTAAAGATGTCTGACTTCTAGATTCATTACACAGTAAAATAGGTATGTTCTAGAAATCATCAGTGGACAGAAAATTCACATGGAAAGGAGCAACATACCGCAGAGGGCATTTAAAAATAAATGCAGGCCTGAAGCAGCTTGTAGTAGTACTGTTATTTCTATCTTTAAAAATACCAGTGGTAGTTGAAGGACATAAGCACGCAGTCAGTAGGCAGAAATAGTACAGCTTTGTAAGATTTTATTTTATGTGAATAAGCATAATTGCAAAATGCATTTGCCTCTGCATATATAGATTAATTTTAAGACTAAAATAATTTCTGAAAGTAAAAAGTAAAGTGACACTTCTATTAAATTGACTGACATTTCATTATTTGAATGCCTGATGTGCATTTAGCTTTTGCATAATTAGTTGTCAGTTTGCAAAAGCAATTACCTTCTAAAGGTTACCAGTGTTTTTCTAACCAGTGTTCTAGTGTTCCAGTTTTTCTAATCAGTGTTTTAGTGTTCTTCCAAAGGATAACTTGGACTTTTTATCTGGTGGCTGAATTGGTGTTCAAATCTAAGTACAGAGTTACACAAAGTACATTTTTTTACAGAGGTATATTTATGGACACACAGCATGGGAAGGATTCACGTGTTTCACAAAAAAAAAAAAAAAAAGAAGAATTTATTATAAAGTTATCATATCCTGCCATACCAAATTATTCATCTGATTCACCCCATACTACCTGAACACATTGTTTCCTGCGTGCCTGCAGAATTTCCCTCTGTACTATATGGAGTGAATTGTTTTGCTTACGTTGTTGCGCAGTAACTTCTCTCATGAGGCTTAATGTTTCTTCATATTCCCACCAACCCCATCAGTTGCTTAAATTATTCTTTTTTGTTGTGCTACATTCTTAGGGAAGGTTATTCTTTACCCTTCAGTACAGATTTATACATTCAGCTGAAAGATATAAGCATAAATGAGGAAACTAAAAGCGAACAATAGCTAACAATAAGCATTTTTGCTTTATACCTTGTAAGTATAGCTACCATGGGGTATGTGAGCCAAATCAACACATAGCAGAGCTAAAGACCCAGTTGTAAGTGTAAATTCCTACATTTATGAGAATAATAAATTATGAGAATTTATTATTCATAATAGTCTTGGAAAGGCACAAAGATGAAATAGCACCACAATCTTTGTGCAGAAGTGCTTTCCAATTATATGCAGAAGTAATTACACCTTGATTTCTACCTGAGTGTAGTATTTTAGATTTGCTAATTTCCTTTCTCGGCCAACGCACCAAATAAATGTTGTGGTTTTGAAGCAGAAACTAAAAAAAATCACCAGAAAACTTATTTAATTCTTGCTGTGAGATATGGATTAAAACAAGAGAAAAACAGGCTTAAAACTTAAAAGGAACAAATAAAGTTTATTAACAAAAACTACAAGAATAAGAAACTAGAATAAAACTTCGAGAAACTCTTTTTTCCCCCAACTACCCAACTATTCCCTTGTTCACATGACAACATAGAGACAAGAAAAACTTTGGCAGTTAAAACAATCCCAGTTCTTGCTATAGTCCTTTTATCAGTCTTTGTAGAGAAAAAGAAGTCTTCTTCTGCTAATCTATGGAGTTTTTCACAAGAAAACTATTTTCTTCATAGCTTTCTATTTCTCTGATGTAAGCTGTCCAGAAATTCTGCCATCAGTTCTCTCCTCCCATTTCACATCACTCTGAGGTGTGTTATGGGTCAATGAGCTTAGGGATGTCATTTTTAAGGATGAGTTATTTAAAGGCAAAAGTTCTCTTCATCTGTTTTTGTGAGCCTCTCTGGAAACAGAAGTTTTTTCTTTGCCTCTTAAAGGCCACAAATCTTCAACTATTACTTCTCCCCCTCTGTTCTAGCATCTCACAGGATCACAACTACTTCACTATTTGCTCAAAATCCACACTTTGAAACACTCCATTCCTCCCAATATACTCTGTCATGAATTAAAGGAGTTTTTTCAGAACACTACTGTCTATCTCCATAGCTTTAACAGAAAAATGTTTCAGCTTAATTAAAGCATCTCCTTATTTTCTCTTCCCCCTCTAAAATTAATTCTTTTCTTCACTATCTTTGCTAGTTTCTGATGTCTCCTTACATGTTGATCACTCACTCTCTCTCTCTCTTCCCTCTCTCTCTGGGGAAAAAAGGATTAATCTGCAACTCTCATCTGGGTAGTAAAAGAGTTAAAGTCTTGCTCAAGCTGCAGATCCTCATGGTGTCAGGTTTCAGTTCCGTGGCAGAAACTGCAACCGAGTCAGGCCGGCCAGCCCTGCTTTTCTCCCCCCACCCTCCACGGCCTTGTCCGGCCTGCGGGGGAGCAGAGAGGGGGGAAGGGAAGAGGCTGAGCTGGAGCCTGTTACTTCTTCAGAAGCCGGAAACCAAAGAGAACAAGAAATTCCCGGGCTTACATCTTAAGTTATGTGTTCACAGGTTGATCTTACTTTTCAATGGTCAAAACTACTGTCAGTTCTCAGAAATGACCAGTTATTGGCTAGGAGAAAAAGCTCCCATCAGCCTCCAGCAGTTTAAACTTCCCTAGCTCTCAAAGCTAGTCTTAAAGGTGCAGAACTTAATATATATAAAACAAGCGATTGGGAATACCAGTATCATAAAGTCACCCCAGGACACTGAGGAATGCTTGGTGTGTTACTGGAGGAGGGCTCAGGGCTCAGACATGCACAGCCAGAAAGCATGGAAAAAGATGCCAAGACAGAATGGCAGGATATGCAAATGCAGCTTTCAATACAGCATCTGACACAGTTGTGTACAGCAACTCTCTTCCACACCAGGCATTTTTTTTCCTGAGATTTCAGAAGTGATTCTGTACTACAGTGGGATAAACCCAAGCCTTTTCAAAGCTTTCTGTGAGAAACAAGGTGGAAAGAATATCCAGAGGTAAAGACATTCACCTGTGATATCAGGTCTCAAAGTCACATTCAGATTGGTCTTGAATTTGGCATTTTTTGATACATTTATGTTTTTATTTGTTCTGGAGATTTTCTATTTGCTGCAAATTGATATTCCTTGAGAGACCCCATGTGAGATTGGTAACAGCACTTACAGAAGTCTGATGAAAACATTCAAATCCTGCAATCTCCCAGGTCTGGAAGATGTTGGAACTGTCCTAATAACTGTATGGATTTTATAGTATTTCAAAAAGGCATTGGTTAAATACGAAGGGTACCTATCAAACTCTTTTTGCTTATGTCTTGGTTCTAGAAGACAGGTGTCTGCTAGGGAGAGCAGGAGCCTCCCTTGGGATGAAAGAATGTAGACCCCCTCCCTCCGAATTATTATAATTTTGAAATCAAGGGGCTTTCAGGCAGAGATCTGGGGATAGGAATAACAGTTCTTTACTAGTATAACCAGGCAAACAAACAAACAATAACTACAGCAATAACAAGAACACAGAACCACGGACTCCAGGACAGCTTTCTCGGCTGAGATGGGATGGGGGAGAGGCTTTGTTTTCACAAACCCCCTCGGGCAGTCAGTCCCAGTGCTCCTGCAGGGCTCCGGGGAACAGTCGGCTGGAACAGCAGGGATGAGCTGAGATCCTGGGCCAGTGGCTGAGGTGTATCAGCAGCTCCGCGGCAGTGGCTGGCACTGCCACATGTCCTGGCAGGACAGGGGGTGCGAGGCCACCAACGAAGAGGGAAGAAGGAGAAGAAGCAGCAGCTCTGTCTGGGTGAAGGCGAAATTCCCTTCTGTCCACCGCAGCAGCTCCGCGACCCAGCACACGAACGTCCTTCCCCGAAGCTGAAGAAAGCCAGCTAAAAAACTGTCCCCGCCCTCCTTTTCTGCCCCCTTCTTCCCCCCCCCCCCCCCCCCCGGCCCCTTTACATTATACACGAACACATACTACTTTAACTATATACATATGTACATGCAGATACAGATACAAGCACAGTGTCATGGGTAGTTCACCCTAAAACCAGGTCCCCTTGGGGTATGCACTGGGTCTCTCCATCTTTTTGCATCACTCACCAAGTGCAACCCGGTCCTTGAGCAAAGACAACTCCACGGATTGCATTGTCTTTGCTGGAGGCAGAATTAACTCAAACAGTTTTTCTCAGCATACCTCTCATATGTACCACTGGAACCTTATCTCTATCTGTCGTTCTAAAGGGCTCAGATTGGGCAGGGCCTGCTCGGTTAGTGGAACCTCGGGTGTTCACCAACCATGTGGCTTTTGCTAAATTAATCTCTCAGTTCTTGAAAGTTCCACCACCCAGTGCCTTCAAGCTGGTTTTAAGCAAGCCATTGCACCGTTCAACTTTTCCAGCAGCGGGTGCATGGTACAGTGTCGCCCTGAAAACTCAGCTTCTGAGCGTGCTAACATAGTTTTCTAAGGACTTTCCCAGGACAGTAAATGTAAACATAGATATGTGTACGTTCTTTCTGTTACACGTCTTGTGATGGGCATCTCTCATGGCCAGTGCAGTGAGAAAGTGTTATCTTGACCATCCAATCCCTGGCCATGGTAGGAAGCCTATAAATCCTGGGAGGAAAAATAAACTCTGCTCTTTCCTTCACCACACCTCAACCTGTGTTCGTGTGATCTATTGATCTTCAGCGGTAACATCTGGTGAACCCCGACGTATCTTGCACGTGTGTTACAGGGTACTGTCTAGCCTGTGGCTATGGATGGTTTTGGGCTTTCTCTTACGGAGGGCCTGGTTCTGGGGACATGGCGTGCAGTGTCTGATCAAAGAGGGATTGATGTTTCATATGCTGACTTCCAGCGATTGTGTGAGTATGGGAGAACTGAGGAGTTTTTCCCTGTGGTTGAAGCGATTTTTTCGCAGTCAGCTTGGGAGGCTTTAGGTGATTCCCTGATCGAGTCTCTCCTGGTCGGTTATCAGCCCCGGCTGCTCTGGCTGCTCGGGATCTGGCGAAGGTGCGGCTTTCTGAGGTCGGGTCCCGAGGTCAGCTCCCCTGGGATCGCCGGGGCCCCCAGCAGGTTGAACGGGGGTGCCACAGGATCAGTGGGCGTGACCCCGCCTCGGCCAGCGCCGCGGCAGTGTAAGCCTGAGGCGGCCTTGGAGCCTTGCCAGCGGGCCGTCGGGGGCGCCGTGGACCAGGGGGTGTAACCCCGCCAACCCGTGCCCCGGCGGTGGAAGCCCGGGGCGGGGTCGCCTCTTCCGTGTGCCCTCCCGGCACAGACCGAGGAGGGGCTGCTTGAACGGGGGGCGGCGCTGCCTCTGGGGGATACCTCGGGGTCGGTGCCATGTTCCTGCTGCGGCTGGGCTGTGCCGTACCCCGCGGTGGGGGACAGGCCGGGCCCGGGCTCCACGCCGGCAGCCATGCATGCTGTTCCCCTGCAGGAGCAGCCGGCACCGCTTCTTGGACCTTTCGCCCCTGGGGAACCACTGTTGGGGGCGGCTCCCAGCACTGCCCCCCCCGCTCCGGATTCATGGGGCGTGGGGCTGGGTTCTGCCGGCCCCGCACTGCCGGTTTTCCCTCCTGCAAGCCGGGGTTTCCCCCTGGCAGCAGAGGACGACACTGCCCCGGCTTCGCAGGCTGTGCCTGTACCGGCGCCCCGGTCCCCCCCCCGCGACAGGAGCGGGCTGTGCCGAGCTGCTTCCAAACCCCCCCGCCTCAGGTTCGCAGGCATCACCCGAGCCTGCGGCTGGAGCCGCCCCTCCCCCGCCGCCTCTTGCGGCTGTGGCAGACCAAGGTCCTGAGCTGTTTACCACTGGCTCGGGTGGTGATGCCATGGGGGAAAAGCCAGTGACCTTGACGGGCCAGGGGTCCCAGGCTGCTGGAGCCTCTTCGGCTGGCCTGTGGACTTTGTCCTGTAAAATGACTGTGCAGCTGAGCGTATCAGGCATTCCATGTGCTTCCAAATGCTTTGATCCGGTGGGTGAGCGCTTGAGTGCTCTTCTTGTGGCGTGGTTGAATATCACTGCCCAAGGCAGCATTGCTTACCTAGGGGACATTGATTCGGAATTCCTGGGGTGCATTTCTGCCATGGGTTCCACACTCCTGCCTCCTGTTTCTATCCCTGCGGGACCTGGATTTGCTCACTTTGTGCCTTTTGAGTTTTATGTTCGCAGAGCTGAGACCCAGCTGCGGGGAGATGGTGGCTTCGGGTTCCCTGGACCTCCCTGGGTTCACGGACTGCTGTTCTGACAGCCAGGGGTGATCCTGAACGGGTCTGCACCCGGTCCATCCTTGGTGAGATGCTGTCAGAGACTAGCTTCCGTGGGTTTTGACACTGGCATGGACATCACGATTGTCTGGTTTGCTGATGGACCCGATGCTGACACTTTCTACGCAAAGAGGGACTTGAGACTGACTCTTTGTTCAGCATTTTCTGTTGTCTTCTCTCATGATAGACTAGTCACCATCCGTGACTGGATGCAAGAACAGTTGGATCACAGTGATCTGGAGTTTCAACCAGTCCCTGGGACATTCCTGTTTTCTGTATCAAGAAGAAGTCTGGGAAATGGGGGTTGCTGTAATACCTCCAGAAAGTTACTGCTATGATGAAAAAGCATGGTGATGTTGCAGGCTAGCATGCCTCCACCTGCCATGCTTCTTGCTGATTGGCCAGTCCTCATTGTGGATCTGAAGGATTGTTCTTGCAATTCCTTTGCATCCCGATGACAGACCAAAATTTGCTTTTCTGGTGCCAGCTATCATAAATGCTGAGCCCACACAGAGATATCAATGGAAATTTTGCCATAAGGCATGCAAAATTTGCTGGCATTTCCCGATGATACGGGGCTCTAGCCCTCTCTGGAGTTTGCAAGCAGTTTCCTGCTGCTCATCTCTACAACCTCCCTGAAATTATTTGAGGGTCAAAAATAATTTTTGGGACAAACAGTCCCACATTTGGAGGTGCAATTATTTTATTTTTTTTGCATTCAGTGCAGACACTGCATGAATGATGTCCAAATATTAATGGACTTTCACATGGTTGTGTCCTTATATGGGACTGACCACGACAGAACTGTCTCCCTTGTTTGGTCTATTAAAGAGGGACTCTGATTTTAAAGACACCTCTGACACTGACCCACTGGCACAGTAGATGCTGGAGGAGGTTCTGCGAGCAGTTTCTGCTCCTCAAGTTTATTACATTAATCTTTCCATTGATGTCGCTGTTTTGGTTTTTTTTGGGTTTTTTAGAGAGTCATGAGGCTGGATCAGCCCAACTGATAGAATTACAGACTGCTGTCATAGCATTTCATAAGTTTTCCCAGGCACCTTTCAATTTGGCCATAGATTCTGCCTCTGTGACCAAATTGGGAGCTATCCACAAGCAGGTGTTGATGTTGGACATTTGTTTCATTTATTTTTTGGGGTTTCTGTTGTTTTTCTGGTTTTTTCTTTGGTTTTTTTTTTTGTAATAACGAAAGGGTGAGATATCACCCTGAAATTACAGCCTTCTGATTGTATGGAGTATTGTATTTTTCTATTATTTATTTTTTGATTGTTTATAATGTTGCTAGTTTCTTTGTTCATTTTTCTTTTTTCTTTTCTTTTTGTTAAACCTAAAAGCGTGAGATGTCACCCTGAAAACTCAGCTTCTGAGCGTGCTAACATAGTTTTCTAAGGACTTTCCCAGAACAGTAAATGTAAACATAGATATGTGTACATTCTTTCTGTTACACGTCTTGTGATGGGCATCTCTCATGGCCAGTGCAGTGAGAAAGTGTTATCCTGACCATCCAATCCCTGGCCATGGCAAGAAGCCTATAAATCCTGGGAGGAAAAATAAACTCTGCTCTTTCCTTCACCACACCTCAACCTGTGTTCGTGTGATCTATTGATCTTCAGCGGTAACAGTAGGGGATATGGTACACTCACTCAATGCCATGTTCCCTAGCCCAGCTGTTTATAAGGCTGTTCTTGAAATGTCCCATTGTCTGACTCAATCTTCTCAGGGGTACCATGCCTCCAAAGGACCTGCTTTTCAAGTCTCAGGATGGTGTTCTGGGCAGTGGCATGAGGCACAGGGTAGGTTTCTAACCATCTAGTGGTGGCTTCTACCATTGAGAGCACGTGGTGCTTGCCTTGGTGGGTTTGGGGCAGTGTGATGTAGTCAATCTGCCAGGCTTCCCCATACCTATATTTGGACCAACGCCCACCGTACCATAGCGGCTTCAACCGCTTGGCCTGCTTGATTGCAGCACACATCTCACAGTCATGGATAACCTGAGAAATACTGTCCATGGTTAAATCCACCCCTTGGTCTCGTGCCCACTTATAGGTGGCATCTCTCCCCTGATGACCTGAGGCATCATGGGCTCATCGAGCTAGGAACAACTCTCCCTTGTGTTGCCAATCTAAGTCTGTCTTTGACACCTCTATCTTTGCAGCCTGATCCACCTGCTCATTGTTTCGGTGCTCTTCATTAGCCCTCCTCTTGGGGACATGGGCATCTACATGACGGACCCTCACAGACAGTTTCTCTACCCTGGTGGCGATGTCTTTCCACTCATCAGTAGCCCAGATTGGCTTTCTTCTGCGTTGCCAGTTGGCCCTTTTCCACCTTTCCAGCCATCTCCACAGAGCATTGGCTACCATCCATGAATCAGTGTAGAGGTAGAGCTTTGGCCACTTCTCTTTTTCAGCAATGTCCAGGGCCAGTTGAACAGCTTTGAGTTCAGCAAGTTGGCTTGATCTACCTTCTCTTTCAGTGGCCTCTGTGACCTGTCGTGTGGGGCTCCACACGGCTGCTTTTCACTTCCGGTTCATCCTTATGATGCGACAGGAACCATCAGTGAACAGGGCATAGCATGTTTCTTCTGCTGGCAGTTGGTTGTACAGTGGAGCTTCTTCAGCCCGTGCCACTTGTTCCTGCTCTTCTTCATCAGTGAGACTAAAGTTTTCACTTTCTGGCCAGTTTGTAATTATCTCCAAAATCCCAGGGTGATTTAGGTTTCTAATACGGGCGCGCTGCGTGATGAGGGCGATCCACTTGCTCCATGTAGCGTCGGTGGCGTGGTGGGTAGCAGGAACCTTTCCTTTAAACATCCACCCCAGCACTGGTAGTCGGGGTGCTAGGAGGAGTTGTGCTTCTGTGCTAATCACTTCTGAGGCGGCTTGAACTCTTTCATAGGCAGCTAAAATTTCCTTCTCTGTGGGAGTGTAGTTGGCTTCAGACTCTGTAGCTTCGGCTCTAGAATCCTAGTGGTCGGCCTCAAGTCTCCCCAGGCACTTTCTGCCAAAGGCTCCAGGACAAACCATTGTTCCCAGCTGCAGAGTAGAGCACATTCTTCACGTCTGGTCCAGTTCTGACTGGGCCAAGGGCTACTGCATGAGCGATCTCGTTTGATCTGAGCAAAGGCTTGTTGTTGTTCAGGGCCCCAGTGGAAATTATTCTTTTTTCGGGTAACCAGGTAGAGAGGGCTCACAATCTGGCTGTACTCAGGAATGTGCATCCTCTAAAAACCTATGGCACCTAGGAAAGCTTGTGTTTCCTTCTTGCTGGTGGGTGGAGACATTGCAGTGATCTTATTGACGACCTCAGTGGGAATCTGACGCCGTCCATCTTGCCACTTTACTCCCAGGAACTGGATCTCTCGAGCAGGTCCTTTGACTTTGTTCTTCTTGATGGCAAAGCCGGCTTCTAGCAGAATCTGGATGATCTCTTCTTCTTTCTCAAATACTTCCACTGCTGTGCTCCCTCACACAATGATGTCATCAATGTACTGCAGATGTTCTGGAGCTTCACCCTTTTTCAGGGCAGCCTGGATCAGTCTATGGTAAATGGTGGGGCTGTGCTTCCACCCCTGAGGCAGTCAGTTCCAGGTGTACTGCACTCCCCTCCACATGAAGGTAAACAGAGGCCTGCATTCTGCTGCCAGGGGAATGGAGAAAAATGCATTGGCAATGTCAGTAGTGGCATACCACTTCGCTGCTTTGGACTCCAGCTCGTACTGGAGCTCCAGCATGTCCGGCACAGCAGCGCTCAGAGGTGGAGTCACTTCATTCAATGCACGATAGTCCACAGTCAATCTCCATTTTCTGTCAGACTTGCGCACAGGCCAGATGGGGCTGTTGAAGGGTGAGTGGGTTTTGCTGACCACCCCTTGGCTCTCCAGCTCTCGGATCATCTTGTGGATGGGGATCACAGCATCTCGATTTGTCCTATACTGCCAGCGGTGCACCGTCGAGGTGGCAATTGGTACTCGCTGTTCTTCCACTTTCAGGAGTCCTACTGCAGATGGGTTCTCTGATAGTCCAGGCAAGGTGTTCAATTGATTAATGTCTTCTGCCTCCACAGCAGCTATTCCAAAAGCTCACCTGAGTCCCTTTGGGTCTTTGTAATAGCCATTTCGAAGGAAGTCCATGCCCAGAATACACGGGGCCTCTGGGCCAGTCACAATGGGATGTTTCTGCCACTCTTTCCCAGTCAGGCTCGCCTCGGCTTCTAACAGAGTCAACTGCTGCGATCTCCCCATCACTCCAGCAATGGAAACAGGTTCTGCCCCCACATGTCCTGATGGCTATAGGGTACACTGTGCACCAGTATTAACTAAAGCTTCGTATTTTTGTGGCTCTGATGTGCCAGGCTATCGGATCCACACCGTCCAAAAGACCCGGTTTTCCCGTGCCTCTTCCTGGCTGGAGGCAGGGCCCCTCTAGCACTGGTCATCTTCTCTTCCCTGGGCATACATGCTAGAGGTTCTTTCAAGGGGATCATTCTCTTTTCTGTAATATCTGGCAGTTTGGTCACGGGAGATTGAGGCTACCTTCACTTCAGTGGAACCTTTCTGGTTAATGGTTCTCTGCCTGGGTTGACGCACTCGTGCTGCCAGGGCAGAAGTGGGTTTCCCATCCCACCTTCCCATGTCTTCCTCATGGTCACATAGAAAGAACTACAGCTCAGTTCGTGAGGTGTACCCTCTCTAGCTGGGGGACGTGGGGCTTGGAGTTTTGGGCTTGTGACCCGCACTGGTGCCATATGGGAACTGCTCTTTCTCATCTCTTCCCTCATTTCCCTCATCTCCTCTTTGAGTTCTTTAATCACAGCGGAAATCTTAGCCTGATGTGGGCCATGGACCATACTGGTGAAATGTCTAAGCCTGGTGGTGACAGAACTTACTGTCTCTCGGCTGTTATCGGCATTAATCATTGCAATATAGGTGGTGTAGTCACGTGGCCCTAGATTTGCCAGACTCCACAACATCTGCCCAGTGCACCTGACTTTGTCGGGGTCATTATCATGCTGTCCACCCCTTCTAAAAGGACCTCTAATATCGCCACTTCTCTCAGCTGTTGGATCTCTTCCTCAATGGTTTTCCATTCCCTTTTATGATAGTGCTCTTCCATTCTCTCTCTGTGGACAAACCTCTCTCTTACACTCATCAAAAGCCGCTCCCAGAGGGAAACGGGCCCTTGCTCCCTGATGAATATCTGATTCACACCTGAGTCTTGCGTCAAGGGTCCCACATTCCTTGCCTCACCACCATCCAGCTGCACGCCTGTACCCATAAGGTCCCAGACCCGAAGTAACCAGGTTGTATAAGCCTCACGTCCCCACCTCACAATGTCTTTTTGTAACTTACGGAGACTGTCATATGTCAGAGATTCAGTGATGATTTCAACTTCTGGCTCCCCTGTGGGTTGTGAGGACCCTCTTTTCTTATCCTTATCAACAGGGTGCTGTGATTTCATCTTAGACTTTCTTGTTTTCACAGGGGCAACAGCTGCTGGCTGTGACTGTCCTTGTGGTTCAGCTGGAACCTGGACGGTTTTAACATCTGTGGGTTCCACTGCTGCACCATCAGACTCTCCCTCTTTGGGGCAGGGGGAGGGTTTCTCAGCAGCTGAGGAAATGCACTCCTTTAGCATCTCACGCATCTCCTTTACCAGAACCCCGACCCACTCTGGGTGGTTCATTTCTGAGGTGGGCTGTGGGGCAGGGGCAGGCTCTAGAGCAGCACCCCGTCTCCGGGGCTGTGCCAGGCTCTGGGGCAGCTCCCTGTCTCTGGGGCTGTGCCAGGTTCTGGAGCAGCACCCCCTGTCTCTGGGGCTGTGCCAGGTTCTAGAGCAGCACTCCCTGTCTCTTTCCCTTTGTCTCTGAATGCTAAGTAGAACAGGCCTATCAGCAACACCAGCTACTGTATGATGTCATTAGCATCCAGAGAAGATTTTAACCCTTTGAAAACTGGCAGGGTAGGCTCAAGGAACTGGGTGAAAGGTTGGGAGAAAATTTCCCCAGCTGTCTTTTTCTCCCAGTAGGTACCATTATTAAAGTAAACCAAAAAACCATCCAGTTAGTGTGTGACAGCTCTGAATTCATGAGCCCGCCATCCAGAGGACGTTAAACATCCATGAATTCCTCACCTTATCAATCCACAAAACAAGCTGGATAATAGCCACAGTAGCCTTAGTTATAGGACCCATATTTAGGTAAGGTACAGCAAATGGGAGAAATATAGCTGTGACTACATGCCCCCTGAACCTGGGTGAGCTAAACAACATGGTTCTACCTAACAAGGTTTCTAAATCCAGCACACAAAAGTTATGTTATTTAAGAACTGTTATTCCTTTTATGCCCTTTTCTCTCAGTGCCCCACATTGGGCGCCAAAAGCTGTCTTGGTTCTAGAAGACAGATGTCTGCTAGGGAGAGCAGGAGCCCCTCTTGGGATGAAAGAATGTAGACCCCCTCCCTCCGAATTATTATAATTTTGAAATCAAGGGGCTTTCAGGCAGAGATCTGGGGATAGGAATAACAGTTCTTTACTAGTATAACCAGGCAAACAAACAAACAATAACTACAGCAATAACAAGAACACAGAACCACGGACTCCAGGACAGCTTTCTCGGCTGAGATGGGATGGGGGAGAGGCTTTGTTTTCACAAACCCCCTCGGGCAGTCAGTCCCAGTGCTCCTGCAGGGCTCCGGGGAACAGTCGGCTGGAAACAGCAGGGACAAGCTGAGATCCTGGGCCGGTGGCTGAGGTGTATCAGCAGCTCCGCGGCAGTGCTTGGCACTGCCACACGTCCCGGCAGGACAGGGGGTGCGAGGCCGCCAACGAAGAGGGGAGAAGGAGAAGAAGCAGCAGCTCCGTCTGGGTGATGGCGAAATTCCCTTCTCTCCACTGCAGCAGCTCGGCGACCCAGCACACAAACGTCCTTCCCTGAAGCTGAAGAAAGCCAGCTAAAAAAACTGTAGGTTGTCTCAGCACATATTGGGTAAAAAATCCCCGGGCAGGCCAGAAGGACAAAACAAATAAAAAAAAAGGACACCTAACTCTCAACAGCTTATCATCAAAGTGGAGCTGGAGCCCGTAGCTTTTAAATATCCTATGATGCCTCAGACCAGAAGAGAAAAGTTTGCCAGTTAAGGTTGTTTTGTTTTTAATGAATAAACTCCCTGGCAGTGCTGAGACAGAGCTGATGATGGCTGTCATGTGACTGGGCAAAAAGCAGTGACATTCATAGTGTCTGGATTTGTTAGGACTTTGTGTTTCTTTTTCATTGGAAAGGTGACAGCATTAGCACTATGTACACAATTGGCTTAGTGTTGAAGGTGAATAGCTGTTGTGTTGCTCTTAGATTTTGCTTGGAAACATGCTCCCTAAGGATTTGGTTATGCAGATGAATCTTTCTGGGCTGATCTCTGTGCTTCCTGTAGAAGTATGTGCCTGAAATCTTAAATGTAACTTCATGCTTACATTTTTTTGCAGGTTTAGGTTCCTCACCTCCTGTTTCCTAATGACATCTATATGGAAAGACAATAGGAAAGCAGGCAAACATTCAAACTGTTTTAATTACTATTAATACTGCCTCTGCAAATGATTATCTTAGCTATATTCCCACTTTATAAATTATTTATGTAGTTGGGTTAAACAGATTCACTCACAATATTTGTTGGTCAATTACCTCTTAAATTACGTACATTTCTGTAATTAGAAAATGTAATTTTGCTTATGCAAATAAAGCTTTTTTGTCTAAATCTGCACTTAATATACCTGGAATGGTGACTTTTATTTGTACACTGCAGAACCTAAATTGAAAAGAGTTTTCCTATTAAAAGTGTATAATTCTGTAATCAGCAAGACAACTTTATTTCCATATGTGTGAGTTGTTCCCTGAATTATGGACTGAAGAGTCAATGGACATCAATTTCTAGACAGGGAACTCTTGAAAGACAAATGTGTTCATTCAGCCAATAAATCAATCTGTATGTTTATTAAAAGAGCAAAGCATGGATGTTATAGTGTTAGTATTATCCTAAGGCTCAGTTACTTGTGAATTTACTACAGCTCCAGTGGGAACGTTGAATTGTCAGGAAAAGGAATTTTTGCATGACACCTTAAAATAACCATAACATGAAATCTCATTTTACAAAAATAATTTACCTTTGCCATGAAAATATTGACTAAATGTTGCAGTATGTTTCTTGTTAATGGTATGTTCTGTTATTGCCCAAGTTCATGGTTTGGTCTAAATTATACTCTCCTACCCCATGTTGTCAATCTACCCTGAGTCCCCTGTCAATCTTACCTTAGGCCCACCACATGCTTGGAATTCCACTTCAGAAATCCCCTAAATTTCGACATTTGACTAGTCCACATGACCCAATTTCTCCCCCTACCTCCCTCATTGGATGATAATTTTGTGAACCCTGCCTTTTACCTTCCCCAGGATATCTCTGATTAGCTGATGCTCTATACTGTCCCTTTGAACCACCTCCATATTTCAGCTGTTGCATGCTCGCATTTTCTGTCTTTTGCCCCCAAGATTTCCCAGAGCAATAAATCCTCTATTATCCCATAAAAAAGACCTCCCTCTCATCCTTGCCTCCTCAGAGCACAGACTGACAGCCAAAAAGCCATAGAGCAAGTGCTCTAGTTGCACCTTGAGTCATCCTGCTGTTTTCCCAACAAGACAAGGTGAAAATTAATCTGACAACAATGTGCATGATGTGTGTGATCACTGTCATGGCCATGATTTTATCTTTGGAGATGTCCTTGAAAAATTCACAAGGTGAAGATTTGGCTTCTCAGGTTGTGCAAAAGCTGACATTTTTCTCTGTTAACCCTGATGTGTTCACACTGATAGGTTAGTAATGTATTCTTATTGAGAACAGCACTGAAACAAATGAAAAATTAATCTCTGCTGTGAACAACATTTAAACATGGGCTCAACCACATTAACATTTGAATATTTTGTCCCAGATTCACATTCAGACACAAATCATGGCCAATAGTATTTTTACTTCTTAAACATTAAAATTTTTCCCCATAGTTTCCTTTTATAACTATATTTGAGTTGGAAACTTCAATATCTAAACCAGTTGTTAGAAGCTCAATCTCTATCAAGTATTTTAAGGTGTCATACAAGAAGTCCTTTTCCTGACAATTCAGCATTCTTATTGGAATTGTAGTAAATTACTGTGTGGTTTCATTATCACACTTCTGAAGTGCGATAAAAAAGAAAGGAAACTTCCAGTTGTTAAAGGAATTAGTCAGTAGGACTCCTTGAGGACCTGCCCTCAGGGTAATAATACAGGCTGGAGGGTGGAGGAATTCAGAGAGGCCCTGCTGAGAAGGATTTGGGGGTACTGGTGGATGACAAGGTGGACATGACATGGCAACATGTGCTTGCAGCAGACAATGCCAAGAGCCGTATTTTGATGTATCAAAAGAAATGTGACCAGTAGGGAGATGATTTTCCCTCTCTCTTCCACTCTGATAAGACCCCAGCTGCAGTTCTGTGTGTTGCCTTGTAGCCCCCAACAGAAGAAGGATATGGATATGTTGGTGCAAGTCCAGAGCAGACCAGATTCTCTGAGGGCTGGAGCACCTGTGTAATGAAGGCAGGCTGAGAATGCTGAGTTCATTCAGCCTGGAGAAGAGAAGGGCTTGGGAGACCTTAGAGCAGCTTCTGGTACCTAAAGGGATCTTACAGGGAAGATGGGTCTAAACTATTCAGCAGGGCTTGTTGAAATGTGACAAGGGGTAACGGTTTTAAACAAAGAGGATAGAGTTAGATTAGCTACAAAGACAAAATTTGTTTCAGTGAGATTTGTGAAGCATTGGCACAGGTTGCCCAGAGAGCAATACCCCAACCCTGGAAACATTTAAGGCCAAGTTGGACAGGGCTCTGAGCAGCACATCTAGCTGAAGATGTCTATGCTCACTCCAGGGGGATTGCTCTAGATGATCCTTAAAGGTCCTTTCCAACCCAAAATAGTCTGTGATTCTGTGAAGTAATATCCTGACAGGTATTTCACTGAAACTAATATCTGAGTCCCTTAAATTTCATTACATTTTCACTGGAGAAACATGTTTAACTCACAAAGAGTTGCCAGCAAGTTTAATGTGGATTTGAAAAGCTTTTACATAAATATAAAGTATTGAATTGACTTTATTTTTCTCCCTCCTTTGGATTTCCCACTGACTTCCTTGCTGTGGGAAGTTTTTCCCTCAAAGTAGGTGATCTGGTCATTCCACCAAGGCTATGTACTTCCCTTGAGGGATGGAAGATTGTGATGCTAGAACTTCCCTTTAGCTTACTCCTACCCTCCTGACAGGGTCTCCCATATCCCTTTCTGCTGGAAGGCTATGTCATCTATTGACACCAACAATGAAACTTACGAAACTAATTCTGATGTCTTGTTGAACTTTACATATGTTTTTAGTTCTGTATCTATTTACATTTGTATTGATAGAAATATGTTTAAGCAAGTAAAGATATTAATTCTCAGTAATACTACTACTGAGAAATATACTTCTCATTAATATCAAGCTATACTAGCCTCAATTTTCATTGACCAATCAGATCAGTCTTTTTTAGCTTCTGCTCCAAAGTTGAATTTCAATTACCATCAAAATCTAAAAATGCCCTTGTACTTGTTTCAATTCAGTTTATCTATTTGTGAAACAGCACTCTAAGTGAAATCTCATCATTGCTTGAGCTGTAATAATGTTTCCAATTCTATTGTAAAGTATCTTTACTGTAGGAATACAAGTGATATAAAAGTAATATGTAGGACACGCTTTTCTAAATAGACGTTACATTATGTTCAGTCTTTATAACCACTTTTGGATTCCTTTTTTTTTTTTTGTTATTTAACAGTCATTCTCCTCCTTAGTTATTTGATTGATGAGTTCTGAGCTTATAAAAATCTTGGAGTGTTTGCTCAGAGGTTGATCTTACACATTGCATGTTTGAACTTGATTTCTATTTCAGGGTTTTGCAGCATGAGATATTTATTTTCTTGAAGAGTGGAAATACCTATTAACTGCTTATTGCCTGCATATTATTTCAGGACATTTTTGTTTCAAGGATTGGGAATGAAAATTTACAGTTTGATAAAGGTCTTCAGTTGCAGACACATATTCCTCTTTCAGCTCTTCCCACCATATTTCCTCACGTTTATTTTTAGTTCTTATCATGTCCAACCTTGTGTGACACCTTAAAATAGTGATCTGGACAACTATAGAGTCATTGGTCTGACCTCAGCATAATGCAAGGATTTAAAAGAGATCTTGAAGGAAGAGATAATGAAGGCAGATATAGGCTTGTTATAATTGCTGTGGGTGAAGGATATGCACCAGACAAGTTGTAATTAAAGAAACACAGATAAAGAAAAAAGGGTAGAAAATGAACTAAGGATTTGCCAAAGATAGATTGTGTCTGAATAATCAGCCAGCTTTCAGTGTGCTGACTGATTTTCTAAGAAATGCAGTAGATTAAATCTATCTGGGCTTCAAAAGTTTTACGAATCCTCTGTCTAGAAAATCAATTCTCATTTTGGAATCTGCTGCCATGAAACTGCCAAAGCAATGTTAGATCTACTTTCTGCTCCTACCCTGGCTTCAGAGTGGTAGAAGAAGAAAATTATTCCAATTTTTCGCCTCCTTCCAGAGAGGAAGGTTATTTCACTTGTCAATGCCACTTGGGGTGTACAGAGTGCGCAGAATAATTTACTTCTGCTTATGAGTGCACTTTCTCTTTACTAGGCAGCCTACTGTGAGCATTTTGGGGTAATAAATATATCATATAATTTGAAGAAGTAACAAAATAAATAGCTTCTTGTTGCAAGACATACTCGCAACAGGACATTCTTTGTACTGGAAAACAACCCAAGCAGCTGCTGTGCACCCATGCACTCTTGTCCCCGTCTTTTCTTATTTGTGTTAGTCCCTTTGCTTTCCTCAACAGAAGAAAGAGTTGTGTAGCCAATGTCCCAGGTCCACTTTCGCTGATGAATCTCATTTTAGAAGTTCACATTACTGAAGTATAATTAAAAAGTGACTGAGAAAGGACTGCAGGAAGCTATGTAGTCTTTACTCAGCTGCTCATGGCAATGTGGTTCTCTAGTATGGTTTTTCAAAGCTTCTGGTAGTGGCATCTATCTCCCTTCTCTGTGAAACATTTAAATTTTATCTATGTTTATGGCTAGGAAAATTTTATTTTAACATGTCATTCAAGTTTCTGCATTCATTCTTGCCCATTGATTTTTGGTCTTATCCAGATGAATGAATATAACAGTGTTATAAATGAAATTAGAATTTTGACAACTAGGTCCCTTGGGTTAAGGGCAGTTTAATTAAAAATAAATACAATTTAGTAAATTGAATAGTAATTTGGTATAAAAGAATACAGTTTAGTAAAACAATATAATTTAGCAAAAAATTACAATTTATGTATATGATCTGCCAGTAATTAATAAAGTATAAGCAAAAACGACCGGGGTACAGGGAGGGCTTATCACCCTACCTCACGTACAAAACCAACTGGGGTACAGAGGCTTGCCACCCTGCCTCATGTACCAAACAAAGCACTACAAGCTACACTTACATACTGTGTGCTTATACATATTCATTAATGTTTCCTGTAAATTCCCTCCTATTTCCGATTTTTCTGAATTTATGTCACTATTCTTCATCGCACATGCTTCACTTGTTGTTAGGGGGTCTTCAGTCTTCTTTTGGGGTCTTTTGGCGAAGGCTTCTCCTCTTCCTCGTTGTCTTTTGGACAATCTTACAGGTTTGTGTGTGTGTACTAAGCATTGTGTTATGTAAGTCTACTAGTTAGTCTTATATTTACTGGTTTTTAGGCCCAATGCCTAAAGTCCTTCTAATTTTGTCCATTTCAAGGCTGTTTTAGTCTTGAGAAACCACTTATCTTCCAAACTACGTCCTGTACCTCAGTTTTAACGTGTAACATCTGTAAAAAGGTGCATCTGCCTTGTAACACTGATTCTTTTGATTGCTTCTAATAATAACTTTAATAACAGTTAGAATTTAATTAGCACTGTTATAAATGCAATGGCAAAATAGGGTTAATATAAAAAGCGATTTATTATAAAACAATTTCAATCGCAAACAACGAGAGAAAAAAAAAACAAACCACAATAAAATAAATCAGCGCAGCGCTGGGTGGACAGGGGTCTATACCCAGAGATACAGATTTACCCAAATCCACGAAGTAGGTACTGCAGTCCGGGGTTCTTATAGGAGTTTTCGTATCCTGGGGCAAAATCCAGAGTAAGCACCGTCCAACAAAAGAGTTTGAATAGACTTCCCAGATCCGTTGAGCTGAGTCAATGGTCGGTGGAGCAGAGTCTTTTCACATGTGAGAGGCTCTGAGTGTCCTCCGATTGCATTTCCCTTATATATCCCCACATATTCTTGTGATAAATATAACATTGGATAAAAATTCGTGAAAGAGAATAAAGAATTATATGTTATATTTGTAATACTGTAAAGATGCAAAATGTAAAATAATCCAGAGATACCTTCCCGAGTCGGGCAGTAACGACCGGCAGCAACGCTTATCAACACAAAATAAAAAGCAGGACACAAGCAATCAAACCAGACAATGAGAGTGGCTCCATCGAGATATCCATCTCCTCCGCACCCAAACTGGCCACTCCATTCCGGGAAATGCAATCGGGAAATGCAATCGGAGGACACTCAGAGCCTCTCGCATGTGAAAGGACTCTGCTCCACCGACCATTGACTCAGCTCAACGGATCCGGATCCGAGAAGTCTACTCAAACTCTTTTGTTGGACGGTGCTTACTCCGGATTTTGCCCCAGGATACGAAAACCCCTATAAGAACCCCGGACTGCAGTGCCTACTTCGTGGATTTGGGTAAATCTGTACCTCTGGGTATAGACATCTCCCTGTCCACCCAGCGCTGCGCTGATTTATTTTATTGTGGTTTTTTCTCTCGTTGTTTGTGATTGAAATTGTTTTATAATAAATTGCTTTTTATAATAACCCTATTTTTGCCATTGCATTTATAACATTCTCTTTCACAAATTTTTATCCAATGTTATATTTATCACAGCACGAATCAATTTCATTTGTTACAACTGTTTATTCCCTTCCTCTTTGTGGCAACCTTTTAATAGTTGCAGCTGTCTCCTCAATAATAGTTTAAACTAGACTGAGAGGTTTTCTTGTTTTCACAGTGTGTATTTAATATCTTCTAGAACTTTGTTTAAGAAAATCCATAGAAGAGCACCAAAAAATAATCAGAGTCCCAAATTTCTTAAGGTGAGATGTCCCAGTCCTGACTCAGGATCTCAGGTGAGGCCTTATTTGGATTGTGTAGAGTAGAAAGACTACTTTATTTCTAATGCTACTTTTGTGTATGTCAGAAGAATCACGCTTTTTTCAAGCACAATACTACTGAAAATAAGTAAATAAAATATAGCTTGCTTATGACAGGACTTTTCCCCAAGCTTTCACAGAAATTTGCAAATACCACACTAGCCAAAATGGCTAACATGAAATTGCATCTCTCAAATTCTTCATATTTACCAAGGACCCCAAGCCGTGTTGACGAATGCTATTTACAGAGTCCCAGCAATTTGTTACTGAAATGTTATCCCTAACATAAACATAGAAAGACATAACGTAGTGTCAGACCTCACTGGACTAAAGTAAGATTAGTTGGTTCATCAATTCCCTGCCACTTCCTTGATCAGCACTGCTATCTATTGATGGCAATTCATTCTGTTTACTGGCATTAAAATTTGAAAAGGATTCCCACAAGAAATTATAGCAATATAGCATAACTTCCCACTAGCAAATACAATTAAATTTTGTTAAAATAAAATAAGCCAATACAGAAGGTGTGATGAGAGACTGAAAAATGGTGTGATGGGGTTGTGTATCCTTCCTTTTGTTGTCTCACCTATGGAATATTTTCCCCATTAGTTGCAGGGAAATCTGATGGCTGGTACTTGTTGGGTGCTTGAGAAATACAAAGAATTCGGCTAGGCCCGGGGGGGGGGGAAGGGGGAAGGGGAGGGGGAGGGAGGGGGCAGCTGGGGGCTGGCTGGTTTCTTGGGCTGGAGAGGGAGACACTCTCTCTCTCTTTTGTGGCTTGGAGAAGGGAATTCGCCATCACACAGATGGATCTGCTGCTGCTTCTTCCCCTTCTTCCTTCGTTGGTGAGCCTCGCATCCCCTGTCCTGCTGGGACATGCCAGTGCCAGGCACCGCCGTGGAGCTGCTGATACACCTCAGCCACCGGCCCGGGATCTCTGCTCATTCCTGCTGTTCCAGCTAAGTGTTCCTCAGAGCCCTGCAGGAGCACCGGGACTGACTGCCCGAGGGGTTTGTGAAGCAAAGCCTCTCCTCCATCCCTTCCCATCTCAGCCGAGAAAGCTGTCACGGGGTCCCTGGTTCTGTTCTGTTGTTAATGCTGTAGTTATTGTTGTTTGTTTGCCTTGTTATACATACTAGCAAAGAACTGTTATTCCTATCCCCAGATCTGTCCCTGAGAGCCCTTGATTTAAAAATTACAGTAATTTGGAGGGAGGGCGTCTATGTTTTCATTCCAAGGGAGGTTCCTGCCCTCCCTACCAGACACCTGTCTTCCAAACCAAGACACAGTGCTTTACAGGTCTTAACTAAATATTTTTACTGTGGTCCCTTTCTGTTCATGGACATGTTCCTGTTGTGATGGCTGAAGATGTCAAGGTTGTGTTAATGGACCATTTATAAGGAGAAACAAAGAAGGAAAATTTAAAAAATCAGGGTTTATTTTTTTTGAGAAATTGCACTAGAGGCTTTGAAAATCTTGTACTTTTAGCCAGAAGCCAAAAGAAATAATTTATCTAGGGGAAATGGTAAATTTTTTCTGTATTGTCAGGTGCCGTACTGGCCTAAGAAGACAGTTTCTCCCAATCCAAATTATAATACAACAAACTCTGTATTTTACTAGCTACAAAATTCTTGAAGCTTAGAATTTCTTCCTTCCTGTTTTATCCTTGCACAAATTCTCAACAAACTGTCAGATGCATAGCAGCTTGTATAGTTCTCTGGTTCTTTTGTTGGCAATCCCCATCTTTGCTCTGAGAAGCAGTATTAGTTTTCCAAAAGAAGCCAGTACAAGTAGTTAAGTCAAGGACTGTTGAGTGCAATATGACAGATGATTTTCTTCTCATGAATTTTCCTCTGGGAATTGGAGTGGATAAAGTTTGAGCTAAAAGAAAGCAGGCTGGAGTATCTGGGTCTGCAGCGTACAGACATCTCCCTCTAGAACTCATTTCTTAAGCTCTTGGGACTTATTTATTGTCCTCACAAACACAATGTTGTTAATGTGAAGGAATTTAGCAGAGTTGCTGAGAAATAGCATCTAGATGGTACACCAAAATGTCTGAGTCACCCTTATGACCTTTCCAAAAAGTTCTCCATCTGCAGATTGCCCATTTCAGCAGCCAGAACCCTTGACACAGAGGACTTTGCAGGATGATTTAACTCTGGCACCTCTCCCCCACCACAATTCCCTGGAATGTTATGTGGCACTAGGGACAGAAGTTCTTTACAGAGGAGAAAACAATAATTTTTAGCCTCATCTTTTGAGATTAACTGCAATACAGAGACTGACTTCCATGAGCTCAGTATGCTATAAACGATCAGGGAATGATGTCAGCTACTTCTAGGGCTATTGAAGTAATGAGACTACAGTTTTTAAATAACCTAGTACACCAAACCACACTTCAAAAATGAAAAGAGAACAAACTTTTTAAACAGTGTTTCAGTGGGAACCAGGCTTGGAAATATATATATTAAATTGCATATGAAATTTGCTTAGCATATATATTAACAACTAAAGTATGTCTGTCTCTTAGAAGCAGGAATTAGGCTATTTATAAATGTGCGCATTTAACTGAGAGTTTCTTTTTACTTCTTACTGGTATTCTTTGCAGACCGTAATATTTTTCTTGCTTCAAGAACATTGGTTTAAAGGGTCTCCTTTGCCAACTATGCACCTGTTTTCTTCAGGAACATTATGTAAGAAATAGTGCTGTCGTCTTCATAAAAACATCCATCCCAGAGGTGCACAGAGGGTGTGCCAACCCTGTCCATGGAGCCCCTGCACTGCAAAGCTAGGTTAAATCCTTGGACAGTACTTGTATCAGGTAGCTATGGCACACTGAGTTCCATTTTGCAACTAGGTTTTTAATCATCTTCAAACAAGGAAAAATATAATCTGAGAGTGAACCTGTTGTATTGTATTTTTAAATTTGCTCCCCGTGATCTTACATTAATGCTTTGTTTTCCTCTCCCCTCTGTTTTTGTTACTAATTTAACCCAAGTTATATCCTCCTACCCCAGTTGTCAATCCACCCTTGTACCTGCCCCTTGTTCTTGAATGTTCCCTGTTCCTCCCCTCTGGGCCCTGTCTGTCACTCGGCTAGTCCTCCCAGGTTCTAGAAAGTTCAGGGAGGATCGTCAAGTGATAGGGCAGAGACAGAGGAATTCCCTCCCTGAACCTTTCTCATTGGTTCTTTTCAATGTCCCTCTGATCCTTTCACACTCCCCCCTTGTTTCCCATTGGTTTGCAATCTGTTCCATTCCCTAGTTCCTCCCCCATATTTAAGTTGCTGTCATCCTTGCTTTGGGGGCTATCCTGGAGCAGCTTCCCTGCAGTTAAGTTGATGTGAGGATTCAATAAACCTTAGACTTTGATCTTAAAGAGAGCCTGACTCCTGCCTCCTTTATTGTGGCTACAGTCTCTTCCGTCAAGCTGCTCCTCTGATTCCCAGGATTTGGAGGGGTGTGCCCCCGCAGGTTGACAGTGTCGAGCTGGCCCGGGTGGATGGAGTGCTAACTCCAAAAGGGACACCGTGACATTAACCTATTAAGTAAAGTCTATTCTGTAGTATGGTTGTACCAAAAAATGACAGGTGCAGTTTTGCAAGGAGCTTACTTCTGCTTTCTGTGGCTTTCTCTTCCCACTGTAATCTAAATTGAATATATTGGTGCATTTATTAGTATTACACAGAAGATCTGGGCTCCCCTGAAATGCAGTTTTAATCTCAGCTCACTTTGGGTGAATGGGTTTTGTTTGTAAATAGTTGCATTTATTATCCCAAGTCCTTATAAATGCTGTATCTCCATTCACGGCCTCTTAACTTTTCATGAAATTGTATCTTAATGTAATTCTCCAGCCTTGTCTCTTACGATGTTTTACTTTATCTGTGGGATTGTATGTTTAATGGAAATAAAGGTGGTGAGCAAGTTTCAGATAATCCTTTGGTATCCAATCTACAAGTTTGGATGGTAGCTTGAAATGCATAAGATCTTATTGTATTCTTTAGTTCAGTTCTTATAGCTGAGCTAAGGTAAATCCTTAAAGTGAAAATGAGGAAAATTGCTACCAGACAGATAGAGCAATATAACCTTAGAAATTAGAATTTGTTTCTGAGTTTACTGTCTAGCAGTTATAAGAATTTTTCATATGGAAAAAGCATTTATTCTGTGTTACTTTAATAACTTGGAAGACCCTCAGCAGGGACTTCGTATACTCAGTTCATATTAGAATTCTCAAAACTTGCTGTATAGTAATATGCTCATATTCTTCCTCCAAACTAGATTAAGTAAATAAAACTAAAGACTTACTTGTTATATATTTCTTCAGCAAAACATTCTTGTGTGTTTTGTCTGTATTAATGCAATCTGCCCTTGCTGCGTAATGTTGATGAATAAATCGCTAAACATGTAATAGCATCTATTTACTCTGAATGGCAATGCTTTAGTCCAGACAGAAAACTACTATTCATGTTTATTAGTTTCTTTTTCCCTGCTCTTACTGTCTGAAAATACATTAATTGTATTGTATGTAGCCATTATAGGAATATGTAAAATTACACCTCACATTAAAGCAGTGGTGTTTTCCAGTCTTTGTGTGAAGATATTTAGCTTCTAGTTTGCAAGTAAATTGCTTTTCTTGCTTTTGTTGCATGGTGCCAGAATTGTAATAATTCTGTGAAAACAAGGCCTTTAATTATTACACTGTTGTGATGACAAGTTATTCATGTTCAGAAAATCCTTGAGAGATTATATAAGAAATTCAATAGAATAGAAAGTTTTATCATCACTAGAAAGAGAATGAAATGGATTCCAAATCTGATGGATCTGTCATAGGCAAAAAGGTATTAACTCGATTTTTATAGCCTTTGTTCGTCCTTAATGTACCAGTGACGAATGTATCTGGCTTACACTGTACTATTCTACAGGAATACAAAAAGGAAAATAAGGTCTGTGTGATACAGCTTTCAAGTCTATTTGAGTTATAGCAATTCAAGTGAATTCAGTGAGTGCTAAGCAACTCACTGTCTTATAAATCTGTGCAAGTTTCTATTAAGTATGGCTGGTTTAATTCCTTACAGTGAAGAACCATCATTGTTAATTTTTGAATAAAAATATTGAACAGGACGTGATGTCAAATATTAAATTAATAACAATGTTAATGAATTTTCCTTTTTTTTTTTCTGTTTATGAATTGGCCAGAAAGAGATATGGCACTGTAACGTTTATGGTTGTACGCAATGATGTTAAAGGTCTTCTCCAACCTAGATGAGGAATCTGTGATTCTATGGTTTTGTTACATGAAATTACTGTTCACAACACTTTAATAATTCTTGAATTGTATGAAAATGGTCTTTTATGAATATTTGCTACTCATTTTTCATTTATATTCTAGGATTAAATTCTGATCATGGATTTGTATGAGTATTAGATATTTCAACAACGAAGTTTACAATTTTTAATTTCCTGTAATCATAAACATTTGTTCTGTAATGCATTAAAATACCCCCCAAATTGCTGATTTTTTTGTAAGCAACAAGAAATACTATTCTTCCTTTTTCAGAAGGACCATTCTGGTTTAATAGCATCTGTAAGAAAGTCATCTGTAAGATTATTTTCTCCCTGTCTTTCACTTGTCATTTAGTTTTCATTTATAGTAAAAAGACCAAAAATATAGAACAGTTGCAATTTGTAGTAAGTAAATTGTCCATGTTAAAATTCTGGTCTGTGTTGAGTAAGCTAATTTATCCTTATACTGTATGTATGTTTTTTCTTGACACTGGTTCTAGTAAAACTTTTCATCTGGAAGTTTTAGAGGAATTTCTTTAAGGGAACTGGCAGGAAAGCAATGATAGAAAAAATGGCCATTATATTTTCAGAGTATGTTGCTGTACAAATGTAAAGCAATACAGAACAAGAACATGTAACTCTACTAAGTCAAGATGCCCAAAGGACCTCACCTGAAAACATGGAAAAACCCCAAAACTTCCATGACATTTGTTGCCTGTGTTACCTGCCTCATGTTATCTTCTGAGAGCATATAGGGAGCATACTTGAACTGGCATTATCCAAAATCTCATGCCATTTGGGGACTGGGAAAAGAGCTGGATGATCTTGTGCTTACACTGACAGAAACTTGTTCATAATGATAGTTGACCATAAGCAGGTGGGGTTGTTTGTGTTTTTTCTTAGCTTCAAAGCACTGATTTTTCCTTTGCTTTCAGGCTGTTTTTCAAACAGAAGTCAGAATTAAGAAAAGTTGCAGTCTGGTGAAAAGTTGTGAGGTAAGTTGCTATGCCAGTGATGTATATGCAGAGGAAATTTTTAGGGACCTGGGGACAGAACTGACTACTAGAAGAGAGAAGGGTCTAATGGGACCTACCAGATACTTTGATAGACTGACTAGGGTTCCTGCTACATGAAAAATTTACAAGCATTGTTTTCCAGGACTACAGAAAAATTGGGAAAACTTGAATGAAATGCTGAAATAAGCAGAGGGTGATTGATATTCAGAGACTACCACTAAACCATCTCTTTGCAAAAGCATCTGAAGTTTTCTTTGAAAGGACAGAAGAGAGTGGCTAACAACTGAAGTCTGGATAATTTACTGCCAATGACTTCCTTAATTTATCTTCACTGTGAGTTTTATCCATATCCCAAGGTTCTAGGAGATTGGTAGACCTCCTAGAAAAGAGACTGCTGGTACCTGATGACTGAAGCAGGTAGAATGATGTTGAACTGATGAGCCCAGTTAAAAAATTCTGACATGATGGGTATAAATAAAACCAAGTGCATTCCCGCAGCTCATTCACAAATTGCATGTTATTTGCAGATAGTCATGCTTGTAAGAGGAACGACTCCAGAATTAATGATAATGGTAAAGCCAATACTCTGAAACCAGCCAGGTTGATTTTCGTTATTCCTCCTCACACATATGGTTTTGAACACCTGATAGGTTGGAGAGTTGGGTTTAGCAGGGGGACATAGCAGAGAAGAAGTATATTAAATACCTTTAGCTGAAACTGAACCTGTTTGCAGGAATGTAATGAACACATTAATGATGAATTCGTTTCATATAAACCAGGAAATTCCCATCTCTCCAACTCATAACTTCCTAAGCAGTGTGCAGAGCTTCCTGTGCTTCACTCATGCCTGTAGATTTTGGGGCCAGGCCAGCACAGAGGCATTTCAGGGAATGCAGCAGATCTTTGCAGGGTGTTTCTGTTGATGTCAGCTGGAGAAGGACAGGCATTATCCACTCCAAGGCTTCTTTTAAAGGCATTTCTCACTATGTATCTTGGTCAGGATCACAATAAAAGGAGGGGTCTTTACAGTCATTTGTGTATGTGTTGTGTTCTGGAGTTGACCTCTGCCTCCTGACTCTCTGAATCTCCATTTCTGAACAACTTCTTACTATTCTTAATTTTGCCATGCTGTTTCTGAGGTATTTGATCTGCTCCTGGAATTGAAATTGGATGTCCTGGATGTCTGTGCCAAAATAACTTTGTAATAGTATGTATTATTTCTTTACCATTAAAGATGAAATTCTGGGAATTCCATGCATTTATAAGGCTCTCTGACTTTTTTTGTTATGATTTAGTAACAGGAAAGACTCAAAACTGAGGTTAGCAGTGCATAGATATTATAGAGTAGGCAAATGATGATTGATCATGACTAGGCAAAAAACTGATTAGTGTAGCACAAAAAGAAAAATATAGGGAGTAGAGAGGAAAGGTAAATAAGTCAGTGGTAGTATGTGAAGGGTAAATAACTTCTGATGGAAAGGCTTATTGTGGTTCACTGGACTAATTCAATGCAGCAAAATTTCATATACTGGTCCTTTATGAGTGTTAATATCTTTAGGACAAAAGCATTTATCTTACTGAAAACAGCACTGACTGGTCCAAGTAGGACTGTTCACAGAAGCAAGATTTATCCACCAATCATCTTCTTTCCTTGAACAGTAGTATTATACAGTCCTAAGCCTGAGTAAGTGTCAGCTGCTGATACTTTTGTGGCTTCTTTAGGTAAATATTTCATGATGTATTCTAGATTCTGTTCTTCTTCTTGGATGCTTCAGACAAATTTTTATTTTGCTTTGTTGCTGCTGTTAGCTCCTGTATTCTCTTTTAAAATTATGCTCAAAGAAAACAGTAATTCATTAAGAAAATTACCTGTAGAAGCAGACTTTGATGGCAATAGCTTAAAAATAGTGACATTCATAGGAAGAAACACTTGGCAAGCTGACAGACTATTTCAATAAAGCTCACATAGCCTCTCAGTGAGGAAAATGATAGGGTTTGTTTTTTCCCTATGCTTGCAGTGCTAAAACATTTAGATTACCTAATTTGAAGCTTTAGATAATTAGGAACAGCTTTATATCATTGATTATATGCATGTTTAAGTGCTATTTTATCTTTTGAAACTATTGGTCATCTTTTATTGATACAGGGACAGCAGAGAGCACTTTGATGACATTTGACTAATCTACACAGAGCTGCATTCCAGGTAAACTACATCTTCAAGGCTGTAGAATTTGTATTTGGACATATTAGTACTTCGTAACAATTGATGCCCCAGTTTTGATCTCTGGTATCTGTGTTATAGGGGTTTGGAAGACAGTATTGCTCTTCTCTTTAATAGTGGGATTTGGGATCTTGGGGATTTAGTATTTAAACTAAATTTGGGATTTAATATTATAGTACTTTTCTTTCTTCACTGAATTAGCAGCAATTAAGTGCAGATTTTTGATGATGATAACCAGCTGACTCAGAAAGGTATTTGATTTGTAACTAAATGTTGATCGGTCTGTGATCAAGTTTTATATTTCATCTCAGGCACATTTGATTTGTAACTAAATGTTGATCGGTCTGTGATCAAGTTTTATATTTCATCTCAGGCACAGAGATGTTTTTAAGGAACATATGGTATAAACAGAACCATGACAAATCTTTATTTATTTGACAAAACTTCGGTGTCCATTTGTTGCTTCATTTTTCCTGGGTTAAGAAGTTGAGAGAGAAATGTTCAAGTAACTCTGTTAGTTTAGTCTTCCTCATAAAACTTTAAACTTCCTTAATTGTGACCAGTGTGTTGGATTTCCCCTTGCTGAAGACTGTGGGGGCCAAAGAATCAGACAGCAAAAGAGTTGTGGCACTCCCCTGGAGAGCTAACGCTTGAGCAAAGTACTTTTGCTCAGGGTGAGAAAGTCTCCCGCCCAGAGGCCTTTGCAGGTTGTATGTTGATTTGTTGTATCTCATTGGTTCTCTCCCTGTCACCTCTCCAAGTTACTTGTATTCTATTTGTCACTAGTTTCTACCCACCCCTCTCTTTCCCTATATAAACCTCAGTTTTTCCCCTGTTCAGGGGGACTGTCCCTGGCTCCCTACTCAGCGGGCCCTGCTTTCAATAAAGGTTCTCTCACTCTGTATTGCCACACAGTGCTCCAGTCCCTTTTCTGTGTTGCCTAAAGAGCTGCTAAGCTACCCACTGAGGTAGAAATCACTCTCCGGGGAAAGAGAAGGATGTGCCAGTGCCCCTGAGCAATCCTTCTCAGGATGCTTCTTCGGGAAGGTTGTGACACCCTCTCTACCATCGCCCCTGCTGCGTCGGAAGACTAATAGAAAAATCCAGGCTTCTATTCTTTCTGTTTTTCCTCAAAGGTATCAGAAAAATTAAGTAGACTCGGCTCAGCTGAAACCACTGGAATTACTGCCACAACTCTTCTTTTTAATGGCTTGTGGACCTCATCCCACAGACTCACCTCCTGGAGTAATTCTATGCTATGCAATACGTCATTAGTGTTTTACACTACCAGTTTCTTATTAAAATACAATTTAAGAGTGATCCACACTTGGAGAACTTACCTTTTTCTTTGTAACATAATTATACATAGAATGTGGGAGTGGGCCTGACCAGGACTCAAAATCAGCTAGATTTCACCTTGAAAGAACCAGGCATCAGCCTCAAGCCCTGGGAAACATTTCTTAAGCTTAAGGCAAGCCTGAGAGTTCCTCCCATAATCCCTAATGTGGTTATGTTAAGCAGTCCAAGTTATTCTTCCCTATTGGTTACCTGTTCTCCCTCTATGGTTACGTTTCCAGAAGGTTCCACCCCCAGGTATATATATCGTTATTCCCCCCTTGTTTCTGGTCTTTGGAGTTTGACCCTATACTGCATTCAGTTTCTGGGCTTCATCCTTATTTTTTTTTCTTGTTAAAGTGTTTCTTTTTTGGGCAACTCTGTTGTTCCCTGCTCCTAATTATTTTCACCACCCTCAGCCCTGAAGTCAGGGGACCTGAAGGTTTGTCGCAGCCATTCTCACTGTGACAATGAAGTACTTAGCACAGAAGAGAACTTACTTTTTTCCATCTGGAGCAGAGGTGCTGAGAGTGCTATAGTATTGCTTATAGGGCTTTATGCTTATAAAGCAAATCCAAAGTAAGCTAGTGCATTTTTCAAAATTTATTCTGGTTAAATTAAAAATAAGCAACCTAATACTTAATTTAACATTATGCTTTCGATTAAATTATTTGTTGTCTTTGACTTCCAGATTTATGTCCCTACTATGCATGACTAAGCCAAATTCTATTAGCTAGTGTCTTCAATTAATTTTAGGCTTTTGTAGCTTTGCATAGTGGTTATGCAAAGGTTCAGGTTAGTGACAGTAATGTGATCTCATTTCATGTTTTACAGATCCAAGCACAATTAGGTTTCAGTCTTGATTGGCGCCTTTGGACACCACAGAACACATGGCACACAGTAAGTGAGAGGACATATATTTCTTCTTTTTTTTCCTCAGTAACTCTTACACTTCTGTTCCAGTGGGATCATAAACTAATGAGAAACGCTAGATTACAAAATCCAAAATTAATTTTCTCCAAGTGAAAAAGGATGCTAGTTTTATCAAAGCTCCATAATTACCTTTAAATCCCAGTACTTTTTATAAGAGAGCTATGAGTGGCCACTACACTACCTATGCATACAGCAGTATACAATACAAAATATCTATGACCTCACTCCATATGGCTAAAAATGAATGTTGCATCACAGGGTGCTATTAGAGAGTGAATTGAAAACACTTACTCTGCACTGTAGCATATCTCAATGATTTCTTTCCAAAGTAAATTTTTTGGCAAACTTGATTTCATGTTGCTGCAAAATATAATAGATCTTTTTGCAAAATGAAGAGCTTAACATTCCTTTTGTGTGTGTATGCACATTTGTTTTCTGTTGTGTTTTTCTGGGGGGTTGTGGCAGGGAGTTGTGGGGGTTTTCGGGTTTGTGTATGTGGTTTTGTTTGGGTTTTTTTGAGGGACAGAGTCATGGTATGGTTTGGATTTTTTTGCTAAATCCCTTCAGTTCTCCTTTTGCCTTTCTAAAGTTCTTAAAAATTCTTGTCATCAGTTGCTTTTTTTTTTTGTTTTGTTTTGTTTTGAAGTTACATTGCCTTGCCATAATAGTCTTCTGGGATGATTGCTCTGCTTGCAAATATAAGCCATCTATTGTCTGTGGACTGAATTATTTACGAGGGGGCCTACTGACTCCTTATGAGGGTTGAGTTCTATAATAAAAGCTATGTGAGTAACTGTCATGCATCTTTCAACAGGTCAGCTGTTCTCTGTTGATTAATGTATCTCTGTTGGTAACTTCTGAAATGCTGGTACCCTGTAAGGCTCTTCAAACACCTCACAAATCAGCATTGCAGTTTTTAATGCTTCTTCTTTTCCCCACAAATGAGAACTTCCCCATAATCTTTCTCTAAATTTTTTCTAAAGTCACATTTGCATGCAGGCTAGTATGAGACTGTTTTCAGTATAAGGTAAACTTATTTTTCTGTGGAGCTGTGTTGCGGAAATGGTGCAATGAAGAATAGGCTTCCAGAAAGGAGGAAATGCTTAAAAACAGTATGTGCATATTACATAGACAGATAGATGCACAGTGGTATATTTAATGAACTTTGTAATTGTTCGTGGGCTGCCAAATCAAGATTTCATGGTACTTTGAAATATAATGCATGAAAGTCAGGTGTTGTGGGTTTTTTCTATTTTTTTTTTTTTTAAGTTTCTTTGAGGGGGGAGGAATTGGGAGTTTGTTTGTTTGTTTGTTTGTTTGTTTGTTTATGGCAGGCCATATAATCAGTTAACCTAGTGATGTAATAAGTTTTAATATATCCTCAAAATAATGATCTCTCCTGAGCTGCAGTTAGTGCTGCTTAGGGAAATTACTGGTTATCATCGCCACATGAAGAAACAGAAGCTGTTAGGAAGTGCCTACCTCCTAAGCGCAAAAAGATAAAAATACCCATTAAGCTCATCAGAGTACCACTCAGAAGCTCCAGTTTAAGGCAGTTTGAAATTATGTCCTTGTGACACAGCAGAAAAAGAAGAGAGAGTGCCATTTTGGAGGGGATATAGGTAGGCACACAAAGGACCTCATCTGCTCTATCAGCACATATCCACAGATGCTGATGGTGCTTAGAGCTGCTGTTTACAGAAACATTCTGGTTTAAACCAGATTTCAGGTACCTGACAGATGTTTAGGCTTCTATTTAAACCATGTGCATTTCCTAAAGAAGGAAGCTTGCCAAGGTATGAGACTATTTCAGATGACTCTTGCCATGTCTGATGTCAAGGGGTGATTTAAACAATAGAAATATGATTGCCTACACTATTCATACAGGTTGTGGAGTTGAAGGGATGTCAGTTTGGGGTTTTTTTTGTTCTTGGCAGGGTGGTTTATATAGCTTCCAAAGTTTCCATTTATTTTCTAAAATCGGTTCTGGAGATACAGAGACAGTGCTAAATAATACGGTTTATTGCTCTTAAAATAAGAGCACAGTAAGACATTTCTGTACCATTTTTGTGATTTCTGTATTTCAGGCATGCACTCTATTGCAAACAGTGCACTTTATTTGCACCATGTTGCAAACTGTTTCAGGTATTAACCAGTACAGGATTCAGGCTGTGCTTGTTTTGTTACAAAGACATATTCCATATTCCTTTGTGGACCAGTGCCTTATCTGATGAAAAACAATGGCTTATTTATTTTTAATTATTATTCCAACTTGCTTCTGGAATAATCCAACTGTAAAAAGAAGCACATCACTCTTGTGTTAACTAATATTTTCTACCTTGATCTCTTTCATTGCATTCTATCCTTTTTCCTTTTGATTTATATAAACACCTGTTTTGTTAAAGTCCTACAGTCTCCAAAGATCTTAGCATTTGTTATGGTTGATTATAACATTCTAATGGTTAAATTGTCTCCAAGGGTTTTATGGTTAAACTGAAATAGATCACTACATATGCAAATCTAATATGCTAAAGAGAAAATAGAACAGTTATATCAGGGACTTTTCTCTTCATATTCTTTTATAAAAGCAGAACTGGTGAAACTACTTCATGTTATTTTGTCTAGACCTGAATTTGTATAGTTTTTAGTCTTAATTTTTTTGCCATGCCATCCATCTGTTTGTTAACTGCATAAATGACAATGTGCTGGTGATTCTGTGAAGAGAAAGGGGGCAAGATGGAAATACCTATGTCTTTGTTTGGAAGACAGGTGTCTGCTAGGGAGGGCAGGAGCCTCCCTTAGAATGAAAATATAGACCCCCTCCCTCCAAATTACTGTAATTTTTAAATCAATGGGCTCTCAGGCACAGATCTGGGGATGGGAATAACAGTTCTTTACTAGTATGTATAACAAGGCAAACAAACCACAATAACTACAGCGTTAGCAAGAAAACAGAACCAAGCACCCCATGACAGCTTTCTCGGCTGAGACGAAGGAATGGAGGAGGGGCTTTGCTTCACAAACCCCTTGAGCACTCAGTCCAGGTGCTCCTGCAGGGCTCTGAGGAACAGTCAGCTGGAACAGCAGGAATGAGCAGAGATCCTGGGCCGGTGGCTGAAGTGTATCAGCAGCTCCACAGCAGTGCCTGGCACTGGCATGTCCCAGCAGGACAGGGGATGCGAGGCCACCAACGAAGGAAGAAGGGGAAGAAGCAGCAGCAGATTCATCTGGGTGATGGCGAATTCCCTTCTCCAAGCCACAAAAGAGAGAGAGAGTGTCTCCCTCTCCAGCCCAAGAAACCAGCCAGCCCCCAGCTGCCCCTTCCCTCCCCCTCCCCTTCCCCCTTCCCCCCGGGCCCAGCCAAACTCCTTGTGTTTCTCAAGCACCCAACAAGTACCAGCAATCAGATTTCCCTGCAACCAATGGGGAAAATATTCCATAGGTGAGACAGAACAAAAGGACACCCAACCCCCAGCGAAGTATGACTGTTTAACATTGCTTAAAAATGCTTAAGTTGAAAGATTCTCAGACTGAAATTCTCTCTCTCCATGAAACCAGTAAGGTCATTGTCAGTAATGCTTATTTCACTCATGTTGTTCTGCTAATACACCTTAATCTGTCTGGGAGGACCTGAGCTAATCAGAGCTTTTCTGCCAAAGCTGCTGGCATGGCTTTGGGTTGCTGCTATTGCTCTCTTGGTTTCCTGATTTGGACAGTCTCTTGCTATAATAAATTAATTAATACTCATTAAGTTTCTTCATAAATACTACTATGGACCATTGTGAAGTTGATTCATGTCTTGGTTTATGTTGCAAGGTATTGGTGGCAGGAGACATGTTGAGTTACTGAATTCAGCAGGTTTAGGGCTTCTTTGTTTTATGCTGTCCTTTCAGGCCTCAACCTGTTGAGAACATGCAATATCTTTATTATCATGTATAATCTTTATTTGCTCTGCTGCTGATTTGCCCTCATCCTGAAGGTGAAGGACTTAGATCTAGGAGGAGTTTATCTAGAGAATTCCTCATGTAATACAATTTTTCACTGTAATATAGTAACCCTGTAGTGGTTTAACACTACCCAAACACCAGGCACCCAGGAAGGCTGCTTACTCATCCTCCCCTGCCTCAGCTGGACAGAGGAAGATTAAAGGAAGGGTTCATTAGTAGAGATAAGGACCAGGACAAAACATTCCAAGGGCAAAACAGTCTCATCTTAGAGATTGCCTTGGTTTGAAAGACAGGTAGGGAAGTCTTCTGTTAGGGAAGGCAGGACCCTCCCTTGGAATGGAAAGTGTAAATCCCCTCCCTCCAAATTATTACAGTTTTGAAATTAAGGAGCTCTCAGGTGAAGACATGGGAATAGGAATAACAGTTCTTTACTGGTATGTATAATAAAGCAAATGAACAGCTACAGCATCAACAACACACAGAACAGGAACCCTGTGACAGCCTTCTTGGCCGCAGGTGCTTTCCCCTTCAGTGCAGTTCCGGGCACAGCCGGCAGGGGCGCTGGTGCTCCCGGTGGGTGGAGCAGATGCAGTGATTCCCCCACAGCTGCAGGGGGCGCTGTGGCACGAGCCCGGGGAGCACGCGGTTGTGGCAGCTTTGTCCGAGATGGGAAAGGGGTGGAAGAGAGACTTTGCTTCACAGACCACCCCCCTGGGGTAGTTGGTCCCAGTGCTCCAGCAGGACTTAGGGAAACAGCAAGCTGGGCCGGCAGGAATGAGCAAAAATCCTGGGGTGGTAGATGAGATGTGTCAGAAGCTCCAGAGCTGTGGCTGGAACCATGAGACGTTCTCAGCAGGCAGGAGGTGCTGGGCTACAGTGCAGCATAAACTCGGAACAGTGCCAAAGAAGCAACAGGACTGGGACAGTGGCAGCCCGGCTCCCAGCAGGGCAGAAAGGGGAGAGCCCAAGATCCCAGGCACGTGAACAGACGGGGATGTGTCCTTCTTTTAATGAGGTAGGGTGTTTGTTGTCCCAGTCCAATAGCTGCTCTTATGAGCAAAGGGTCACCCACAGAAAGGATGAGGCAGTACAGGACTGGGCTCTGGCAGCAGCAGGGAATTGTCTTTGCAGTAAGCACCAGCTTGCCTGTCCTCCTCCGAAACCGAGAGTGAGAGCCCTAGCGGCTCCCCAGCCCACGACTTTTTTCCTGTTCAAATCTCCAGGTATCCCCTCTCTTCTCCCCCGAGTTTGGCCACTTCTTTCTTTTTCTTAAGTACTCGTAAGTACCCAATAGTTAGTTTCCTACCAACTTATGGGAAAAAATTCCACAAGTATGAAAGAAAGAAATCCAACCCCCAACAGAGATACAAAGTGAATTTATTACTAACAAAATCATAGGAGTATGATGACAAGCACAATAAGCCTTCAAAGCTTTTTTTTTTTTCACCAGCCCCTCCCTCCTTTCCACCGACAGCACAGGGAGACAGAGCATGGGGTTTTGGGTCAGTTTGTCACTTGAGATCTTACGTTCGCTAAGGGAGAGGAGTCCTTCCCTGTGAGACTGTGGCATCCCTACCACGGGAGATGGCTCTCTGCGAACGTCTCCAGCATGGTTCCAATCTCCCCAGCAGCAGTCCTCCAAAACTGCTGCAATCCCATGGGTTGCAGCCCTTCAAGGACAGGCTGCTCCAGCCTGGAAGCAGGGGCCCCTCTCTCCACCGGGTCTCCCACTGAATCACAGCCTTCTCCAGGCATCCACCCACTATGGCATGGACACCTCCCCCACAGGTTGCAGGTGGATCTCTGCATCCCTTGTGCATCTCCATGGACTGCAGGGTCACAGCTGCTTGACCATGGTCATCACCACGGACTACAGAGGAATCTTTGTTCTTCTGTTGTATAGTTTTATATACTTTATCTTTTAGTATTGAAGTGAGACAGTACCACATTTAATAAGCCTAAACTTAATCCCTTAATGTTTAAGGAATCATAGTGGGACTGATTATTTCCATGAGCAGCATCAGTAGCAAGTTAACCTCAAGGAATAGGATAAATCCTTGTATGCTAAGGTACCTGTTTGTGACTTCATTTTATTGCTGGGAATCAGGAGTCAGGATACTTTAATATTGGGTCTGACAGTGACTCTGGGTCCTAATAGTAACTCAAGATCACTAATACAAGTGCCCTTGCTAGACAATGTGCTGTGACAGTTTCTACCCTGAGTCATTTTCATCTGCAGCTGGATGAAATACAGCTTAACTTCAAACAAGAAAGAAGCTGATCTACAGCAGACAGAAGTGTCAACACTAAAGTTTTCATAACTAAATGTCTGTCTTTTTTTTTCAGGCCTCCTTGAATGTGTAGAGTCTACAAAAATTCCTATCATACAAATTACAGTACCAAAGAAAATTGTTCCAGCTGCCTGCTCATTCATTCATTCATTCATTCATCCATCCATCCGTCCATCCATCCATCCATCCATCCATCCATCCATCCATCCATCCATCCGTACATACATCCATTCATTCAGCTTAGTCATCCAAAACACATAAAGAAGACTGTATAGGTGCCATAAGTATCCTTATTTTTCAAGGCTATATCCCACCTAGTTTTTGACAGAGGTTTTATGACTGTTTCTTGTACTGTCCATAAATACAGAAAACAGTAATTCCTGGTTTCTCTTCTGGGCCTTTGTGGGAGCGTGTGTGCATCACTGCCCCTGGAAGAATGGCTGTCTCCCAGAGCATCTCAGTTTCTCTCCTTTAAGTTATTACAAGGATATCTTTTCAGGGAATTATGTGGAGACCTGGGAAAAAAAAAAAAAAAAAGAGAGAATATTCTCTGGTAAATGTTGTACTTACAGTCTGCTTAAACTTCGTGCTACAATGAGCAAGCTAGATTAGAAACTAAAAAAAAAATGATAGGAAAAAAATGAGAGAGAGAAGGAACAAAAAGTTAATTAATACAAGCCAGAACCAGTGCAGGAGTAAACATAAAAATAAAAAGATGACTGTTTTGAGGAAAAGCAAAAAAAAAGAAGGAGATAATACCTGTAATGACTGAGACATGACCCAGACCAGCAGGGAATCTGAATAGTTTATTCAAAGAAATAAGCTGGTTTTATACACTTTTTCAAGGCACAGAATTTTGTTATATGCTAATTCTCACTACATGACCTATCACACATTGCCATGTCAGCAACACTTTCTTAATGTCCTTCTATGGGATGATCACACACTGCTCACCTGCTCATCTGTCAGCTTCTGGCAGTCTCCTTTCCATAGGGCTGTGCTGTGTGACACCTCCTCCTGCCAAGGTCAGGCAGAGACAAGCTGCTCTGTGCTGCCATGTGGCGCCATGTGCTGCCTGTTATGAAGAAAAACCATTTTCAAGCAAGATGCGTTATGATGTAATATTGGTGTTACAGTGTGATGCTAGTTACAATGTCTACCACGGAATTAATAGTGTTGTTGCTGTTTCTACCCGGATGTTAATTGTATTGAGTTCATCTCTTACCCAAGTGTTGTGATCCCCTTCTGGTTGGGTCACTGCCGCTGCTCCCCAACATGGCGCACCACCAACCTCGGTATGTAAAGGAGGCAAAAAGGGTTATGGGGGCAGAGAAAGCCCCTAGATCAAGCGAACCAGATGGAAGAGAGACAAAAGAGCCTCATAACCTAACTGACAGAGAGACCAGTGTGTTCCTAGCCTTGACTCAGAATCCTCGCCATTTCCAGAAGAGTGCTTGACTGGGATGACACCTCTACACAAATGAGCTACAAGAGGTCTTCCACGGTATTCTTGTGAGGATGGAAGCCCAGGCCTGCTGAGGAGACTATTGACAGGACTGAAACTCCTCCTTCCTGGCGACCTCGTGGGAGTGGCGGCAGTGTGCGCAGCCTCCTGAGCCCCCACCCCAGAGCTGATATCTCAATAAAGGCACAAAAAAGGACCAGGTGTCCTTCCCATTCATTTTACTGCCTGTGCTGCTTGTGCTGCCGTGTGCTCCCATGTGCTCTTCATGTGCTGCCTGTGCTGGTATATGCTTCTGCAGGTGTGTCCCACAGCCCACAGCTTAATTCCATCCCATCTGTTTCCACAAATACAAGTCAGAAAGAAAGGAAAGACAAGACTTGTATAGTAGCTGAATTTCCCATAAACTTCCATTGAGATCCGACTAGCTCTGCCAGGAGCAATAGAAGTGGGAAAGCATTAGATGTAACTGAACATGTGATAATTCTGCTTTAGCCAAGCCTTAGTCAGACATATACTGATCTAATAACAAGACATGATTACAGTTTAATTGTGACTAATACTTTCAAAATTATGGATAAAATTGATCGTTTAGTGTTGACTTTTACAATTCCCCAAGGTAACAGTATGGGGTTCCCTTTAGCTAAAGGAATTATTCAATTTGAGGCTGAAGTCATATAACTGCACACTTTTGACACAACTAGGATCATTAATATTGTCACAGAGGTGTATGTGAACAACTTCTAAATCAGGTACTAGTCACATCCCATGTTAGTAAATTCCATAGCAACTTACTTAACATTTTAAAATCTAAGATACTAAGTTTTAAAACTTCAGCTAGCTTTCTGATTTCCAGTTTGGAAGAATCCTTTTTGCCCCACTTTTCCAGATGTGATAGGCATTGCTCAAAGGCTTCATTCCTCTGCTGCCTGAGAGTAGAAATGCAATATAAGAACATCTCTGATGTTCTTCATGATGTTGGGTGTGATGAATAAGAGAAAGTAATAATTTATATTTGTGGTTGTTATTACACCTTAAAAAATGTGCTGCTGGTTGTTAGAGACAAGATTGTTTCCTTTCCTGTGATATCTAGACTACATGTCTGTGATTCATTGTGGTTAGAATCTGTCATTTTTCATGGGTCAGCAAAACAGAAAATAGGGGAGCCTGTTTCCTTGAAAATGGAGATTTAATTGTCTCTCACATAAAGTATTTTTTTAATCAAAATTCACAGTTTTCTATAAAGCTCTTGATTTTCATTTCTTTTAACCAAAAATTTAGCACTTTTGGAAAAATATAGAATATATTAATTCTTCTTGAGTGACTTTTAAGCTTTAAGATTGAACTGAAATTATTTTGTACTGTAAACAGTCACTATTGTTGAACACTTCTTGTGTATATGTATTTGATTTCTACAAGAGTCACATGCAGTTTATATGCTTACTTGCTTAATACCTGTCGGTAGTGATGTATCTTAAATGGTATATAACTAGGATCATTACAGATATATATTTCTTTTTCCAAATTTTAGTGTCTTTTCTTTGTCATTATCATGATTCTTAAGTAATTTTCATAATATATCAATATATATAATGCCAAATCATATATCCCTAGTGAGTATCTAGCCTGGCCTTGAACACTTCTAGGGATGGGGCATCCACAACTTCTCTGCACCACCTGTTCTAGTGCCTTTTGACCCTCAGAGTAAAGAATTTCTTCTTAATTCCTAATATGTAAAATAAACCTTCTTTTAGTCTGAATCCATTCCCCCTTGTCCTATCATTGCCTTTGCAAAAAGTCTCTCTCCATCTTTCTTGAAGGCTCCTTTCAAGTTCTGGAAGGCCACTATGAGGTCATCCCAAAGCTGCTTCTCCAGCTGAACAAATCCAATTCTCTCAGCCTTTTCTTGCAGGAGAGGTGCTTCACCCTTCTGATCATTTTGGTGGCCTCCTCTGGACTCACTCCAACATGTTATTCCTGTGCTGAAACCCCAGACCTGGCTGCAGCACTCAAGGTATGCTCTCAGTTCCTTAGAAAGTTTGGGTTGCAATGAGGTAGGTGTCTTAAAGGAAAACTGCTTGGAATATTCACAGACACTTCATAGAGGTAAAAGTAAACTTTGCTTTTTTTTTTACTATTTTTAGCACACTCTTATAGGGTCCTACAGGGTTCGTGTGTCTTAACAAGTTACTATTGGCTAATACATTTTGTTTATCATTCTTTTTCTTGTACATAATTTTTTTTCTTCATTCTCGCTGCTTCAGGAAAGTTCCAAGGACATTATCTTTGGAATTGTCATCTGGGTTGAAAGCTGGGTTTTACAGACAGGCTTTGACTAAAATATCATGCCCTTGCTCTGTTAAAATGTTTTCCTACAACTCCCTCTTTTTCTTTTTGCACAACCCAGGCTTTGGATGCAATTCGTTCTAGATTTTTACGGATACAGGATAACATACAGCTTACAATAACTACCCCTATTAATACTATAACAAAAATTCATCTCTCTTCTAGTACAAGAGATTTTAACTACTCAGTAATGTCTCAATCGGTTAATCAACTTCCAGTGGGGTTATCATCTTTTTTCAGGGTGTGTAACTAATTTTGCAGCTGTTTTAGTTGTTCATGGATAGAGACAGAGTGGTCAGAAAGATTCATACAACACATTCTTTAAAATCTTAAAGCAGGGAATAACTGAAGACAATTGGTAGAGACGCAACATTATGATGATAACATAAAACTTCTGTTGGCAAACTGTCTGTGTAGTTTTCAGACATAACTGTGTCTTGGAAGTTCCACTTCTGATCTTGTTTGGAGTACTAAGGCTGTATGGTGACTTCTCTGTTCACTGGGTCTCATGTTTTCAGAGGCAGTCAGTCTAGTCATACATAAAAGTGACCTTTTTGAACCTGTCAACAAAACATAGGCACTTCTCTCCTTGAAGTAAATGAATCATTTTCGTTTAGCTGTGGTACACTTAATTGTGAGCTCAGATTTTATGATCTTTTTTAAATTTTTGGTGTAAATATTTCATTATTTAAAATGAATTGTCTAAATTTCTAATGCACATGTTACATTAATCAATTGTTTTCAAGGCATCAATTTCTTTTGTTTTAAAAGTGAGATGTACGTTTATCATGCATATTAATACCAACACAAAACTATATACATAATGAACAAAAAACTCACAGCAGTCAGAAATCAGTCAGATAATAAACATTATTAATAACATAAGTGATATAGAATTACTATTAACTATTAAAACACTGCACCAGCATCCTGTAGTCTGCAAGCAGACAACAAAATCAGTGAAGGATAGGATAACCACCTCCGGAAATGATTCTCCAAGCCTACTTCAAAATTGATCCAGCTGTCATATTAATAGGCTCAAATTGTCAAGTCAAAAGTGACTCAAATAGTGATTTGGTACAGAAAAACATCCGGATCTGTTGGCAAACATTCTGTCCAGGTGAAGTCAAGGCTTGGCCAGGGCCTTAGGCTTTAAACTGGAAAGATGTCTCTTAACTCATTTTCAAAACAAGGTTCTTAATAACAGCAGCTATGAGATGCTTCAAGCTCAGCAAACCGTTGAAGCACATTTGTGTAAAGGAAATTATTAGAAGTCTTAGGCAACAGACCAATAGAACTATCTCGCCGTTGGTTTAATCTAAAGTTTGTCTCGTGGCAGCTGACTTTCAGCAACGATACATTTTCCTGGAACTCTGGAAGCACTGAAAAAATAATAAAGCTACACTGGGTTAGGCAAAAGCAAGCCTTCTTAAACAAGGGAAGGAGTGAAAAAACCCAAGAAAAACTCTGTGTAGGAACAGCTATATAGCTTGTTTACTGAGATTCATCTGTAGTTAGAAAATGAAAAGATCTCAAATGACACGTCTAAAAGGTAATTACACAAAGATATGTTAATATATATGAGAAGCTAGCTATAAATACAACGACACCCTATAGATAATGATCATTATAAAAAATCTATAAATTCACATTATACAATGAATGTGTCAGCAGTAAGTGTCTGAGAAAATCGAGATAATATTTTTAGGACATTCATGTCTTAATGACCAAAAATGAAAAAAGGTAAAAAACTTCTAAATTTCCTAGTCAATAACAGTTGCTATTTTTTTGTGTTACGTATAGAAAATAAAAACTGCAGAGATTGGAACAGAGAATAGAACTCCTGATGAAATCAAGGGTTTCACAGAATTCATTCCCCTCCATCCACAAGCAGTTGTGCATAGGTGTTTCATCACAGCTGTTACAGTCGTAGTCATCTTCATCTCTCGAGGAAAATAACTATGCTTTGCAATTTAGACAAGTGTCTTTTAACAAAACATAAGACAATTTAAATTTCAAACTTGGCAGAAATGAATTTTGACAGAAGAACATAGTAATATTTAACTTCAAAAGGATACCAAAGTTACTAAGCTTAAGAACACGCAGACTTAAACATACTTATACTTAACTTGGCATAATTTTATCAACGCTTAATTTGTATCAAATGAAAGCATAACTCAGTCTTAATCTATTATTACAAAAAAGGCAACTGAAGGTTTGGTATATACCTTTTAAACACAATATAACAGTAATATGAATTTACTATAGAGATTATAAAGCTGTAACAAGTATATTATGATTTTATGTAATTTGGACTTGAGAGTAACTCATAATAACTACAGATGCTACTGAAAATACTTATTAGTAGCAGGGAATTTGCCTGGTATATGCTTAAGTTTGTTAGGATTTTTAAAGTGCAGTTTTATTAGAGAAAAACCACAACAATGCAGGATTTGGCAAGTTGCCATTCGGCTTTTGTAGCACTTTTCAGAAACACCAAGTCTAACTTTTAATTAAAATCCAAAGTCCAAATTGATATATATGCTGTTACACGTTTTTTTTTATAGCAAAAAGACTCACATTGAAAATGCCTTATTAAAACTGTGGAAAAAACAAGAAAATGGGTAATACATAGTTAACTTTGTTTTGTACAGTGAAGTTTTCTTAGCTAATTATTTTTTAAACCATGAATATCTTCTGTAGATAACATTAATTGGAAGGTTGTTTTATTAGTAGTTGTAAATCATTCAATATTTTGACTTTAGGTTTTAATTACTCAATTAGTGCAAGGTAACTTTTTACTTCTGTTAATATTTGCTCTAAACATTTCTAAAGAGGGATTTTTTGAATTTTCTGAAGAGTCACAATAATATCTCCAGTAAAACTCTAAAACCGCAAGAACTCATAATTACTTAAAAACACAAAATTAACTCTAGAAGGGTATATTAAGGCATTTTAAGAAAACAATTAATCATGACTTTTTAACAAATTGGGTACTATCCCGGCGCTTCTTCTTGGAGAGGGAGTAGCGGGGTGAACTGCCCTGCTCTGCTGCTGTTACCTCTAGGTTTAAGAGAAGTCTTCATATCCCCCACACTCACAGAGGGGAAAAACGGAGAGAAAAAACCCACAAAGTTAACTTTAACAAATGCAGTTCTTTCTCTCAATATTTCTCTTGTTGTTTGCAGACAGAGGGAAAAGGACATGATTTTACAAAAACAGATGATGTTAAGCAAAGAGCTTCTCAGGGCCAGGTGGTAGCAGCAGTGACCATTGCATCTTATCAGCCTTTAATTATAGTAATGAATTTCAAACTAGATACCATACAGTTAGCAATTTTTTACTATTTTGTCTCCCTTTGAAGCTGCCTGAGCCACCATGGCTCTGCTCAACTATTTCTGTAATTGCTGATATTTGTCTAACATGGCCTTGGAGCTTCTTCTGCAGTGCTTCTGCCATGGGGGTGCCTTTGTTTTCTGCTCATGCTCCAATACTCCCCCCATGCCCCCCTGGGTTGGGGGGAAACCAATCTAAATCTGGCCTCTCTTCAAAGGTAGAGTTAATAGCTTGCCCCTGTATGTCCACAATTGATTTAAAAACATTGGAAATCTCCTTATTTTCTTCTTTCTGACTCTCCCCGCCTCTCCCCAAGGGCATCATTGCCAAGAATGTTCATCCAGTAGTGGGAGGTTGCTGCTGTGACGCAGGTAGAATTACGGGGCTCGCAGCCTGGGTAGATTCTGCTTTCATGTCTTTTAAGGTATTAATTACAATCTGCCAAGTCGGGCCGTAAGACAGAGTGTCCTTGCTTTTCCACATAATTGTTTTCTCCCACAACTGGTCTCCTATTTCTCTCCATGCTTCCACTGCAAAAAGCAGTGGAGGCACTTCCAAGTGCCCATTTTCTCTAGGCCATACAACAAGTTTTCTAGGCCCTTATCCCTTACTCCTTCCCCTTGTTTAACAAGAATACTTCGAAGCAGTTTTTGTGCTGCTGCAAATTCAATATCCAAGCTGGCAGCCCTGGATGAGGGGAGGTGAGCAACCCCTCCACCCTGAGTGCCAACGCTTACTTGCCTTCGGTCTTCATCTCAGGCTCCTCCATCCCCAGTTTTCCACAGCTTAGGTTCACTTTTCCATGCCCAACCGCTGCACAAACCCTCCTCCCAACTCTGATCCACTTCCATGTCCACCCATTGTGCGAATCTACTCCCCCAGCCTCGATCCACTTCCATATCCAACTGCTGCGTGAACCTGCTGAGCTGGCACCCCGCAAAGGGTCCCTGTTCAGAGCACCAGGTAAAGGAAACTTGGAATATTCACAGAGTCTTCATAGAGGTAAAAGTGAACTTTGCTTTATTTCTATTTTTAGCACACTCTTATAGGGTCCTACAGGGTTCATGTGGCTTAACAAGTTACTATTGGCTAATACATTTTGTTTATCATTCTTTTTCTTGTACACAACATCATTTTTTTTTCTTCATTCTCGCTGCTTCAGGAAAGTTCCAAGGACACTATCTTTGGAATTGTCATCTGGGTTGAAAGCTGGGTTTTACAGACAGGCTTTGACTAAAATATCATGCCCTTGCTCTGTTAAAATGTTCTCTAGAGTGTCTGACTTATTTTTTAAAATGTAATGATTTCTTGGGCAAAGAGGTGTTGAAATCTGTCTTCAGTTAATAATTTCCATTAGTTTCAGAAGACAAAGAACCAACATGGAAAAGAAGTGGCTAGGAGATTTGCTGATATAGACTAGGTTGTTCCCTTGGCAGCTCTGTTTTGAGTTGAGAAAAAGATGCTAGTGAGTTTCTTGGGGAAGGAGACTATAATTGATGAATCTAAGATGTAAAAGATGAGTGAGGAAGAGGAGTCTGATCTGGTGTGGACACTGAAAGTGCAGAGAGCTTGGTGCACATTACTGGCCAGGCTGCAGGAGAGGAGGTCCAGCCACAGTGCTGCAGTAACCTGTATAAATAACCAAAGCCTCCTAACCTGGAAGGAGACCTGAGGTCACCCATCTGGATGACCCAGTTACCTGGAGGAGGGATATTTGTTTCATACAATCATGCCATCTTCACCCAGGATATGCCACGTCTCCATAACCCCAGTAGGTTGACTGATTCCTTTGCTCCTACTTGGCACCAGGAAGATAACTGCATGCACGCAATGAATCTGACCCATGGGAGCCAGACCTGTTGAGAAATCAGCTGAACTCCTCTTTCAGGTCACTTTTTCAGCAGAATTACACTGGCTTTAGAAAAGTAAATTCTAATTTAAAATTGCGTAGGTGCAAATTGAACTGCACACACTGCTGTGATGAATGTAGATGGGTTTTTTCCATAGAGGTATGAAAATTGGTGATTATCTCTAATGGTAAGTGTACAGGGTATTTATTTATTTAATTTTATTTCCAAGTGTGGTGGCTTTCCTACTGTCACCTAAGGTAGTCTCTTTTCTGCATAAACATTGTTTAATAACAGAATAACAGACTATCACCCCAGATTCAGTACTTTTGTGTTAATCAGCTAAGTGTTTTTTAAGATGTACATGACAAAAATTGTGTTGCTACAAATGTGAGTACATAGAGAGCATAAGGCAATATTTAAGGTATACATTTTTCTGAAAATCCCTTTGGTGAATACAAACAAAGCAAAAGGACCTTGAACTTCCCTTGTATTGAGGTGATCTGTATGTTGCATCCTTTGAGACATTTGTCACTGTCAGATGAAATGACCTTGTATATCAAAGAAAATATTTCTTTTCAGACATTTTTTCACTGCCATAATTTTGAAAGATGGAAAAAAATTGAAGTGTTGAGAATTATAACCTGTTATCCTAACTGTTGAGCAAAATTATTTCATTTATTCTAGTGTGAAGTAACCAGGATTCTGATTTTGTGTGATGATTTACACTCAGATGTAATGTGGCTTGTTGCAAAATTGCTGTAAAAGAGTTGCAAGAATCTATCAAGGAGAAGAGAGTAATTAGAAATAAAAGCCTATGTAGGAAAACCTAATGCTGTGTATAAATGTGTAGATCCTAGAGTGCCAATAAGCTGCACCTGTGTCACGATCCGCAAGGTGGGATTCATGATGTGGTTCTTTTATTTGGAGTACAAAAGATTATCAGCAAACTAGGGACTTAAACAGCAAAACACACTTTCTTGAGTGCTTATCAGCACTAATATGCGATAGAGGGAAAAGAGGAGAAAGCAAAGCATAAGAGAGTGAGGGGATTATTGCTACCAACGTCAAAGTCCACTCAGCCGTCCAACCAATGCAGAGTCTTCTTTCAGTTGGGGAGATCTCAAATGAAAGTAAGTTTTGGGGTGTATTTTACAGTTTTTTACAAAGCCAGGGGCACAAGGCTGAAACCAGAGGAGATTGATGACCATTGTGATGAGGCCCATTGCTCAGGGGGGCAGGTGTGGGGTACAAGTCTCTACTCACCAGCAGGAATGAAGGCAGTGTACCGTGGCAGCACAGCAAGCACACCTGCAAACAATCACTTGGCAAACATCCACCTCAACCAGGCCAGAGCCCCTGTACCGAGTCCCTTGTGATATTCAGGGTCTTTCCCTGCGGTGGTCATGAGACAGATGTGAGAATCTTCAGACTGTCTCTTACAACCTGGACAGCTTATTGGACAGCTTAAGCTGCACCTCCTGAATGTTCCACCAAGTTCAAGGGCTCAATTAAATATCATATTTCTGGGAAGCCAGCTGTTCTATAGCATTACTCAAGGGAACCAATTTAGGTGTGAATGTATTATAAACATTACTCCAGCAGTGGGCTTCTAGTGATTAAATTTCACCTTTACTAACCAAGGGTAATCTTCCTTTCAAGGAAAAACTGATGTCAGACATTTATTTTAGCAACAAGATAAATTATATGTGTTTTGTCTGAACTTTATCCTTCTGATAAACCAGTGGTTTATCCTATAGTTTTTTGAGCAGTATTTTAAGGAATGTTTTAGTAGGTGTCTCGGTTTTGGGAGACAGGTGTCTGCTAGGGAGGGCAGGAGCCTCTCTTGGAATGAAAAATGTAGACTCCTCTCTGAATTATGATAATCTTGAAATCAAGGGGCTCTCAGGCAGAGATCTGGGGGTAGGAATAACAGTTCTTTACTAATATTTAGAACAAGGCAAAAAAACCACAATAACTACAGCATTAACAAGAAAACAGAACCAGGGACCCCGTGACAGCTTTCTCGGCCGAGACGGGAAGGGATGGAGGAGAGGCTTTGCTTCACAAACCCCCTTGGGCAGTCAGTCTTGGTGCTCCTGCAGGGCTCTGAGGAACACTCAGCTGGAATGGCAGAAATGAGCAGAGATCCCGGGCTGGTGGGTGAGGTGTATCAGCAGCTTCACGGCAGTGTCTGGCACTGCCACACGTCCCAGCAGGACAGGGGATGCGAGGCCACCAATGAAGAAGGAAGAAGGAGAAGAAGCAGCAGCTCCGTCTGGGTGATGGCGAGATTCTCTTCTCCCCACCTCAACAGCTCTGTGCAAGTGTCCTTCTCTGAAGCTGAAGAGGCTTGCCAAACTGTTCTCACCCTCTCCTTTTCCTGCCCCCTTCCCTCCCTGAGCCCGGCCGAACTCTATCTTTTCTCGAGCACGCACTAAGTAACTGCAGTTAGGTTCCCCCCCTCCCCCCCACCCCGCAACTAATGGGTAAAAATTCCACAGGCAAGCCAGAACTAAAAGAAGGACCCCTAACTCCCAACAGTAGGATACAATTTTGTTAGTTTCTTATATATTTTAGGAATTTAGGAATTATTTTAGGTAATCTAAGTTTTCTTTTTTTCAATTAATGAAGTAAATAGCAAAAGAGAACAGATATCTTGTGTTAATTTTCTAGGCACTCGAAGAAAACAGCTATCATAGGAATGATTTCACTGGAAGGATTTGACTCTAGGATTTGTCATCTGGAGCAAGTTGCCTTGCTATGTATCCTTATCTATAGATATAGCATAAAGAAATGATAGTAATTTAGATTAGGCATGTAACTTTTAGACAGCTAAAGCTAAGCCTGACTTGTAATTGTTGCTTTAAAAGAGTCATTCTTGTTGTTCAGAACCCTTGATTTCTTTCAATTGCATGATAGAAATCTATTTAAATCAACCTCTTTTCATGTTCTTGTTTCAGCTGCTTAAGAGCTGCTATTTGTCAATCCCTTTCACTAGCAGTGTCAGTATAAATTCTTTTATGCCTGTATTGATGCTGTCAGATGGTAGCTGGCAGGCTTATTGGTTTGGTGATGCTAAAACTTCATGTGGGAACAATAGGAAATGGGTATTTTCGGGGAAGAGAAATCCACCAAGGGTTTCTATATGTGTGCAGAGATGATCTGTTGATCTGGAAATAGTGAATGTCCTTGAAATACAGTATAATTTCCTCGTTTTAAAGTCCTTCCCTAGCATCCTCTTTTGGCATTTGGATCCTGAGGTAGAGGATCTTTTGTTATGTTGCACTGTGGCATATTGATGTTTTTTAAGAAATCAGACCTTTTTCAACATAAGAATTAACAGCTCTAGACATGACTATTGGTCCAGAAAGGACAAAAATTGAAGGCCTGGATTTTTTACATGAGAGAACTGATTCCCAGGGGTTTTGGGGAGACAAATTCTTGACAGATTCATGGGGAAATAAATCACAAGGGGAGTGTTTGTTCCTTTTGCATAGGCTGCAAGCCCCACAAGCCATCTGGTGATAAACTGCCTGCTGAGGAGTGCTCTTCATAATTCAGTCTCCTGCAACCTATGTATCCCATTCCAAAGGACTGGCCTCATTGGGGCTTTTGTGGAAAGCATAGTATGGGAAATGCCTGGCTAGGTAATAGGCTTGTTCCCCTTTGCTTGGAATCGTAGATTCCAAAGGCGTCTGTAATTTTTCCAGGTAGAAATAGTTTGTTAATACAGAGATCCATCTAATTAAATTAGGTAGGTGCTTCACAGTGTGCATGCACTCCTACAGACCTACCCCTGAGTCCAGAATGCAGGCATGGATTTTTGTCCTTTCCTGTTGTTTTAAGTGTTTATAGGCTGAAATTATATATAGCAGGGGGTTGTCTTTTTTATTTAAAGATGCTAAACTCTTCAATGGACCTCTGTGTTTTGTAGACTCCTTTTTGAAACATTATGGAAAAAAAGTTAGTGCATATTGTTGAAATGACAGAGTTTCAAAACTGTTTTTCTATGTGCATGCAGTTCACAAGTATAAAATAGAAACAAGTTTAACAAATATGACTTTATGTATCAGCTATGAACATTAATGTGTTTAAATACTCTTGGTGACTTAATAGACAAATATAAGGGGTTCTTAAATCCATCAGTCCCCTTTCAAAATCCTTGCTGTTACAATCTTATTACTAAAAGTTGTGACTACATCCCTGATATGGATTTTAAATACCCATAGTGTTTACTTAGAGGTTATTAATGCACTTATCTTTAAGCTTTTGATTTTTCTAGCTCTCACCAGTTCAGATGGGTTTTCATTACCTCCATAGAGCGAGACTGTTCAGGTCAGGTGAACTGGTTTCAAGTGTTGTACACAAGGTATTCATATGCCTCTCAGAGAGAGGTCAACAACAGTGAAAAAGCAGAGAGAGGTATGAAAAGAATGTGTCCTGCTCTCAACCTGCCACCATCACCTCATTTGAAATTGTTGATATGAAGAACACTTTTAGTAGGGTTTTTGTGGACAAATTTCTGCTTAAAGGGATTCATTAGGTGCCTTAATTAAAAAATCTTAAGAAAAAGATGGATAAATGAATGGAGATCTGTTACTCAGTGTCAGATATGTTGGAGGAACAATGAAGTGATGTACTCAAAACTAAACTTAGAATTGGTAGCTAAGATACCTCAAGCATCCAACAGTAGTGCTCACTGCAGATAAAACACTGCAATGGGTGGTGCTGGTGATTTTTTAGGTTTTTTGTAATGTTACGTACTTTTGCTTGTATTGTACAACATTTGTCATAGGTAGCTTTTAGCTAAAGAGCTCATATCATCATCTTGGTCATCATCAAAGAGGGAGCTGAATTTGGGGGCGGGGGGGAGGTGTTGACGAGTTCAAAGAAGAAAGTACTGGCCACTGTCAACTGATGCACACTATTCCAGTATTACATATTTTTTGTCTTGTCCACAACAGAGAATATTCATCCTAAACCTCAACCCTTTCCTAGTAGCCAGTTTCCCTGGTAACAAAGGCATTGATTCACTGAATTAGACCAGGGTTACTATGGAGCCATACTACTGACTTAATTTGACGCTAAATTCTGATGTACCTGGAAATAGAACTGGTGTTAGTAGCATTACATGATCTCTTATTGGAATCTTTTTTTCACTTGAAGGTAACTAATCCATGACCAGTGAGCCAAATAAAGCCCCACCCCACACGTTGCCTCCTCCTGGGTGCAGACCCCTGGCTGTCATCTCTGTCAAGTGATTAAAATGTGAGGTATATCCAGTGATATGAAAAGATTTGTCTGTGTTCCTGAGTCATTGCCATGTTGCCCCAGGATAACACTTTTTAGCATGTCTGAAAGAGGGCATGTGTCTCTTCTGCTAACTAGGACACGTTTGATGAAGATTTCTCTTAGAAGTATCTTAATTCCCCTCCATATCTTTTCTAGAGAGCCAATCCCCTTATAATCCTATTGAAATTAGAGTTATATTAAACTAAAGTTAAATTAAGGCATATCTCCCAGTGATACTTTAAAAAGTTTCAGTGATCATTACAGCACCAAAATTCGAGTGACTAACAAATCATGTCCTCCTGCTGTGTTACCACCTGGATGCTTACCCAGGCTTCAGGCATGCCTTGCAACTGCCCTTGCCATATGTCTATATAATGCCTTTATTTAGTTCCCTATCCCTCACATGTACAGAAGGTATTATTTCATTTTTTACCCTCCATTCTCTCAGCTCTGAATTAGAGGAATATTGGTTCATCTGTTCATTTTATGATTCTTTGCTTGCTTTTTCACCTGCTTTTTGTACCATTGCAATACTATTCAGCTTCATGTCAGCCATGGCTGAATTAAAGTTGCTCTATTCAATTCAGGATGCTCAAGAGGGAACAGCCAAATAATAAAGCATGATCTATGTTTAGCAACTGAGTTTGTTCACTTCAGTTTGTAATCTGTAGCTGCTTTTTCATGATGCTGGTAATTCAAACATCAGCACTATTTGAGCATCATTTCATGTGGGTCTTTTATAGGCCAACTATTTGGAGTTTACAGTACTGTTTAAGTCAATTTTGTTGTACAAAAGTTCATGTTCTATCTTGACTCAACACTGCACTCAATAAAAGGCAAAATTAGAAATACTTGGAATTAAAACATCATCATTGTCATCTAAATTGCTGCCCATCTGAATCAGGCTAAGTGCACAATGAATTGATATGCAGAGGTAGAGTTTCAGACTCTGCAAGTTCAAACATTTCTACATATTTCTGTATCAGATACACTTATTTGGTTGCTTAAAGTTTGCCTTTCCACACTATAACAGCTGGAGACTTGCTTTGATTTAAAGGACATAATATAACTGGGAGAAGCGTCTGGAGCTGACACACACACAGTAAATTCTGCCATGCTCTCAAGGCACCAAGCCAACACCAGAATGGCTGCCATGGCATCTCAATGCCCTGACTCTTCCCCTGCTTGCCAAAATTAGGCTTGCATGAGTGCCTGCATCTGGTGCAAGCCACACTGTAATTTGGATCTGTGCCTTGCCACCACCTGGAAGAAAGACTATAAATTAAGGCCTGGAACTGAAAGGCATTTGATTTTGTGAGCTGTAGGGAACATAACATTTCTGTTTGTGCCTGCTGCTCTGAGTATTTCACAGTAGATAATAAACTGAGAGGACTGCATGTATCTAAGTCTAAACTAACTACTTAATGATGGAACTTTTTATAAATTAGTCAACAGTAGCTAGCAGTCAAACCTAATGGCAGCAGATGGACTTCACAGTGTCTATTCCAAACCCTTTGTTACTCTGCTAGTCCCTCCAAATTCCACTCTTGTTGCAACCTCTTTGTTTTAAACAAGCACTGTTGCCTTATTTTTCCTAATATTTGCTCAGCTGCTTTACCCAGACGGTTCTATTGCAAGGGATTGCAAAGGCTTAGTCTGTGGCTGGACCATTGAGTCCTCACTGTCCTCGTTGTCCTAGAATACAGGCTTTTGAAGTAAACATCCAACTTCTCATCTATATTCTCAAATTTGATGAAGGATTTTCTCAGCACTGCATTTCTTCTTTGGGAGGTTTCTCATTTGTCCTCTTTAGTTGCATCTATATTGCCATCTGCCCTAGAATGCAAGTCCCCTCATCATGGTCTGGAATCTTCCCTTTCTCTGAGTTGTGTCCTTTACAACAGAGTAGGTAATAATAGAAAACAGGCCCTGACATGCAATCATTATTTAGCCTGCCTGCAAGTGTAAAGCACCGACTCCACAGCTTCTCGTACTTTACTGTCTATTTTTGGGCTTGGTTTGGGGATTTTTGGTCAGCGGGGTTTCTTTGTTTTGATCACTTGACAGCTGGAATTTTTGTACACTAGCTTGCTATGTCTCTGTCCATGTGTTAGTTGTCTGTCCCTTGGCAGCAGCGTTCAGGTATGGTTGGTACATGCAGCTCCCTGAACATGACAGTCACTCAGCTGTTGTCTCTGAGCTGCTGTTCTACACCTGCCTCTGGCCACAATGCTGCCTGCTGTGCTTAGGGCTCTGTTTCAGCTACTTGTTTGTGAATTTATTTCATAGACTGGGTGCCCTGTACACTTATGGATTTGGTGTCTACTAGCAATGACTTCTGTAATGCACTGTGTCATGCTACCATACTCTTCTTGACATCTAGCAGTGTGCCTTTGTAGTTCCACTCATGCAGGTGTACTCCTGCTCCCAAGGAGGAAAGTTTATGCATCATGAAGGTTGGTTGCTTATGTTTTTGGAATAGTGTACTGAAATCCCTCCAGGAGGCTGGCAGGAGACTTTGGATTGTCCTTAATACCAAACCCCAAGCTGAGAGTACCCCCTGTTACTTCGTGGGTGAAGAAGGGAAGATACCAGTGAGAATCTTCTCACATTTGTTCTCACCATTTGAATTCTGCTGCTGAGACACTGGCTTATTGCCTGAACCCAGTCTAGTGATTCTCCTGTATCTTAAAAATGCAATTTAGGGTTGTTCTATGACATTTGTTGCCCAATTCTAATTCAGTTGCTCTACATGGCTCTTCATCTCTGTGTCGAATAACATTTGTTGAAAAGATGGTGTTAGTAACAAACATAAATCACATGACATCAGACTGCAATATATGAACTTGAGTGCTAATTTCCCATGTTAAAAAATAGACTAATACCATGTAGTTTCTGTCAGACTATCCTCTGAGCTTTTTAGGAGCATTCTGGGCATGAAGAAGCTGTACATAATCTGCTGCTCTTTCCATGTACCAGGAGAAATCAGACATTATTCCAGAATATCCAGAAGAAAGTATTGAAGTCCAATATTAGACTACAGCTGTGAACATTTTCCTGTGGCACTCTGAAAAATAGGGTATGCCACTTACAATATTGGTGTGCCTCAGGGACAAGAATGATCAAACCAAAAGACATACTCATGCAAGACTCTTCTTATTCTGTAGGGATGCTCCTCTCCCTCCTAAGCAGCTAGTGAGAAGCTATCTGTCAAGCAGGTCACTTCAGTTACTGCTATACTGTGGACAGCTCCAAACTAGATTAGATACTGGGTGAGAGATTTAATTTGTTTAGTGATTCATTTTACAAGACTCTGAAGAAAATGTGTACATTAAAATTGGTTTTATAAAATAAAAAAATATTATCACAAACTATTATAAAATATAAAAAATGTAAAATATAAATATCAAATATAAAAATATTATTACACAGTATTATCACAAATCTGATTTTGCTAAAATAAATCAAAGCATAACAAAATTCAGATAGGATTAAGCATGAAAAAAGTGCTATGCCATTTTAAAATTATTTGGTACAACACAGAAAAAAATTAAACAGATTATTTCTCTGGTTCTTACAAAAAAATAGAACTATTTCTGTGACCATCAGACATGAAACATTTCTAGAGAATCAGATATAATCAAATGGATGGGAATGCTTTACTGGCATTCAACAAGTAGATGTTGTACTCTCCTAATTTACAAAATCCTCTCAGATGTTGTACTTCAAGCTCTCTCTGGGTATTTGATTCTGTGAACAGCTGCTGATCATTCAGATTTATTGGTTTTTTTTCACATACTGCTGAAGAGCTCATTTATGCCTCTGCAATTTGGTGGGATTTATATTTGAGTACCATCCTGAGCTTGTGTTCTAGCCCAAAGCTCTTCTGTAGATTCAAAGTGCATCCACACTGCTCGGACAAAGCCCTGTGCTCAACAGCAAACCTTAGGAGACCTCAGGGGTCCAGAAGAGGCATATGCTAAGAGCTCTAAATGAAAATCTGTGTAGTGCAGAGAGTCTGGACAGGTCTATTCCAGTTTGGTAGCAGCACTAGACGGTCAGTGTTGGGCTCCATCATCCATCAGCGTAGCACATAGATGATAAAGCACCAAAATGCAAGGTGTACTTGTCCCAACAGAAGGGACAAACTAGGCACAACCAAGGACGTTGCTGTCCTTTAGTACTCAGTCAGAGTACTAGTACTCAGTTACAACCCTTGCTGAGCCTCTGGGTGCAGGCTAAATACTGATGCCTTAAAGACCTAGAAATGAAACAACACACTTTTGAGACAATATTCATATAGGAGGTAATATAAAGGGTGGTTTTTATTGGAGGCTTCCAAGGGGCAGATATAGAAAGTGCACACTCCTGCATGGGGTGAATACAGTTTTATAAGTTTAGCAAATTAATATAATTGACAAAAATCCCCAATCAGAGATATAAGTGGCGAGGTAATAACCCCTTTTGGTTCCACCTCTTACTGTAGCCTCCATTTAGATTGGAACTAAACTTTGTGAAATGTGTCTAAAGAGCTGGTTTCAACCTTGGCTGCCAGGAAGAGCCAAGATAGGATAGGGGTCTTGGACCCCCTGGCTTGGAGCTCCTGGAATGTGTTTTGTCTTTCTGCCTATCAGGGTAAGGAGAAGTACTGAAGCTAACTAGGAACTATAGAACTACACAACAATAGAGCTATGAATATGTATGAAGGAAATACAAAAGCAAAAATCATTCTGGCATAAATGTGTTTGTTGGGGCAGCAAGCTCATCAGCTCATGTGTGTACAAAACACGTGCCTTCACTACCCCCTCAGAGGCAGCATGCAACAGGGATGTTTCTACTTGCTGAGTTCACCAGGACCAGGTCTTCATAGAACCCTGGTATGGTTTGGGTTGGAAGATCATCTTGTTCCAAGTCCCCAGCATAGACAGGGACACCTTATACTAGACCAGTTGCTCAGTGCCCTGTCCCAACTGACCTTGAACATTTCCAAAGACAGAGCATTCACAGCTTCTCTGGGCAACCTATTCCTGTCTTCACATTGCTTCAATAATTGCTATCTTCACAGTGGCTCAATAATTTTAAAACTGGGAAACAGTATTCACTACTTTTCCAAGATTTTCATGTCAGCATGAGGATTTCTTTTAAAAGTAATTCTAAAATAATTAATCACCATTTCCTTTTACTTTTACATTTTTTTCCTTTGTTTTAAAGTCAGTGATGCAACATTTAAGACAAAGGGTGTTAGGCAATATACACTGAAGTACTTCTTCAGCCTCATCCAGTTGGTGCTTGGCTGTAAAAAACAATGCTGCATTTCATTTCAGTTTAGAGCTGAACAGAAGCCCCTGTAACTTTCATATGGACTGGTTCAACTCTGGCTTGTATCTCTAGAGCAGTCATGGAAAGGTGCCAGTCTAGATATAAAAAAACGTTGCAGCAGACCTCATGTTACGGATAGAAACGAGCCGAGACACACACTCTAGTTAATCAATGTGAAAAAGGTCCCAATTTATTCTCTCTCATCTGCCTCCAACTACTCACTGATTCTTACTACAGCAAACTCTCACTGTAGGCTTCCCTGCAGACCCTAACTGCAGGTATTTCCTTGCAGACTCTGCCTACAGGATTTTCCTGCTAGGTTCTGCAGGCTCCAACAACAGGCTCCAACTGCAGACCCAGACTGACATCCCTGCAGATCCTTCTCAACAGCAATTCTCTCTCCTGTTTGACCATTTCCCTCAGTCCTTCTGAATCATTCCTTCAGTTCCTCCTTCCTCAGGAACCTCCCCTGACCAGCTAACTCATCCTTTTAACACACTTACTAAACATAGCTGGGACTCATCAGGGGTGAGGTCACCTGTAATCCCTTCTCCTACAAAATTATATAAAAAATGAGGCAGCTGCAATAATTACATAGCATTTCCCTTTTCTTGTGACAAAGTTTCACATTAGATGAAGGAAGAAACTGAATTTTCTACCAAGATGAATTGAAGTGCAGCAAGACCTCAGTGTCAGTACTGCCCGACTGCAGGAAGGGCTCAGCTGCCCTGGCTGGTGCTGGACATCCCCTTCTCAGGCGAGGAACACGGTTTGGGCTTTGCACCAGTGTCCCCCTGACCAGAAAGAGGCCATCTCTTGGGGATGACTGCCCCCCCATATAAAGGAAAATGTCCACTTGATTGGAGCTTCTCTGGTGGAATAGTTGTGGTAACAGGAGTGTGGGCTATAGGCTGTAAAAATGATTCTACAAGCCTAGTAAAAACTGGGAATGCCTCTGTGAAATTTATTTCATCAGTCTAAATTTCAGTTCGTTTCAAATTACTGATTATTCGTTAATCTAGTTCTAAATTACAACAGTTTAAAGATGACTCAGAGATCCTACTCCCACACAATTTCACATTGTGACTTTTTTATTATTACTTTATTTGAAAGGAATAAAGAAATGTATTTGAAGCTGCAAAATTTTTATTATTCTTAATTTTTTCATTATTTAATTGTATTAAAAATATGCCAGATCCATGGAAATATTTGGAGACAGATCTACCCCTTTTCCCAACACCTTCTAGCTAGTAATTCTTTCACATCCTTTCTAAAAAAAATTAGAATCAAATCAAGACAGTCATTAGAACACTTCTTTCATTTCCGTTTGGAAAGCCATAAAGCCTATTATTTTTAGGAAAAATATATTTTTTTCTTAAATAATTGTGATAAAAAGCACTGGTTTCTGTGGTTATTTTAACTGTTGTGATGCTTTGGTGCATTGTGAGGCTTTTACGCTTAGTCATCAGCATTGCCACACTAGTGAAGTACTTCTGGCAGTTACCACAATACTACACTTTTGAAGTCCTTCCTACACTTTTTCCTATGTTAATTCATAGGAAGGCTTTTTCAAATTTGAAAATTAGCTAGAATGTTTGCTAACCAGATAATAATTTGGAAATTAATTTTATGTTACGTAAAATGTAATAAAAAATGTAAATCAATAAAATGCAATTGTGGCTGGCCATGGTATACTTCAAAAGCCAACTAATCAGTGTCAAATAGAAGGAGCAATTTTTAATGCATTCAATATTACTGCAGAGGCTCTCAGGCAGGGCACATTAATTTTCATACATAGGATGGGCAACTGGAGAAGATATATTAAACATAGCAGTGCTATCTTTCAAGGGAGGAAAAGTTCACAATTTTTACTTGACAAAATGTTAGGATACTTTGAATATTGCACTTTCTGGCAGCATATTTTAATAGAGAAAAACTTAAGGATATAATTCTTGGGTTTGTTATGAAATTTGGAAAGCTGTAACGAGCTGTTGTGTAGAGACTTCTGCAGACTACAATACTGAAATTAATGGACGGAATTTAAACGCAACAACCAACTCAACTGTGAGAGTGAGAGCCTGTTTTTTGATTTTAGCAGAGGGACAGAATGTAGTATATGTGGTAGGAAGGAAAGCCAGTTGTAGTGATGACTCAGCTTGGCTCCAGCATATGCTGTTGTGCATATCATCTCCCTGGATATATATTGTACAGATGCCAGCCAGCTGCTTTCTCTGTCCGGGTTGGTCCTGTGCACCCTGGGGCTTTGAGGTGTAAAAGTATGCTATCTTCACCTGTTTATGGAACTCTCCTGTTCATACCTGCATATAGCCAACCTTTATTCTTTTGTCTAAAGCTGTCTTCCTTTTACTAAATTGGTGTATTTTAAGGCAGATATTCTAGAAAGGCTTTCAGCATGTCTTTCAGGTTTATCTTCTGCAAAATGTTCTACATTTTACTGTGAGTCCTCTGTGCCTTTTTTTGGCCATTCACTTGCCTCTTTTTACATCTTTTTTCTTAAACTTCAGACTCTTCTATCAGTTGCGTGATACTGGCATCAACTTAAATTCCACCCTTTTAATTGCTTCATTTTTTGACTGTCAGCATACCAATTTGTTCTCAGATGTAGGTGTGTAAAAGCACAAAGAAAAAAAATCTAAAATTCCAAATTCATCTGTCTTTTCTCTGTAAGCAACTAACTTTACTGACAGTTCTCTCTGAAGATTTTTAGTTATTAGTTCCAGTCCAGTAGCATCAATGGATCTGAAGGAACTCCAATGTATCACATACCAAACAAATAAAAAGACATATTTTTGGTCACATACATAGTGTAAAGGCATTCTCAATAAGGAAGTGATGTAGGACTGGGCTGTTATCCTGATGGGTTTTTCCTGTGCAATTCCAGTAAGGTGAAATGTGCCTTTTCTTGTTAGAGAGCAGTGTGAAATGATCTCCCCACATGCATATTTAGGCTTGTAACATGCAGAAGCTCAGAAGCGGATGTCAAGGCCAGTCTGGAAATCCACATCCAGCTGTTTGAGATATGAATAAGCAATGGATCTACATTTCCTTTTTCATGTCTGGTTCTGAAAATATCTAATCTTAAGTCTTGGAATCATAGAATCCTAGAATGATTTCAGTTGAAGGGACCAGAAAGGTCATCTAGTTCCAACCTCACTGCCATGTGCAGTAATTCCTTTGACCAGGTTGCTGAATGCCCTGTCCAGCCTGGGATACTTGAATACTTGAATACTGCCAGGGATGGGTCGAAAGCTTGTCAGTAATGAGTTAATGCATTGCTATGCTTCAAACTCTGATGACCATTCAAGCAGTCAAGTTAGAACAGGATGTGCCTGGAAAGCTGGCGTGTTGGAAAGGTAGAATCAGAAAAGAATTATAAATATGACTCCTTAGCCAGAAAGGCTAAGGAAGAACTACAAATGAAAGCACGGTTTGAATAATTCAAAGAAACCAGTCTGGTATGCTAGAACACATTCTTCCCCCCAGTAAAACTAAGCTGAGACCCCTCTCCCCAGCCTTATAAGGAAAAGTCCGAAGTACCCCTGAGATAATTAAAAGTATACAAAAGCAGTGATTTCTATAGGTCGCACACAAATGTTACTGTATTAGTATACTTAGAAAGATTGGTTAGTAAAGGAATAGAATATTCAAAGGTATAGATTATATAAGTAATTGTAAAGGAGAGCTTGGCCTCTTTTTCCAGCTCTCTCACTTCTGTTCTGTTACTCTCTTTTTTAGCAATCTTAAGTCTTAAACTCATGTATTCATATTCTACCCCCTTTTGTATTGTTCCCTCTGAGCCTGCTTTGAGCTTCATCTGCTGGCTTCTAGCAGGGCTCTCTCTCCCACGCCCTGAAATAAACTACTAACATCTAACTCGACTATAGAGGTCTCTGCCGTGTCCCAGACCATCCATGCCGTGAAGTATCTCTTACACTGGTGGCTTTTACCCATGAAGGTAGGGCAGCACCTCTCTGGAGCAAATTTTCTTGTTCAGGTCCATGATGACCACACAGCTGTGCAAGAAGCAGGGGCAACAGCAGTCATATTCCCAGAGGGGCTATGGACCAACCGAGGACCCCAAAGCACCCCACAACCATTTTCAGAGACTCTCCATCAGAACACTACACATGCCCCATAGTATTACATCAGACAAATGAATCCACTCCCTAGAGGGAGATCTAGGCATTCCCAATGCCAGCTTGAACATATACAACTCAATGAACTTTTTGTTTTGGGGACCCCCACCCTCAACAGATCGGGACTGTGACCATCACTCTGACCATAGATATCAAAACTGCAATGATCAGGTCTTGTTGCTAGATCCACAGATATCTTTCCTCTCCACTGTCTACTATCCACTATCCTTTCCTTCACTTTCTTTGCTTTTCCTTATTTATTTTCTTCATGAATTTTCATACTTCTATAGAAAATAACCAAAATGGCCACATACATTCTTTCCACTGCAATTACATCATTTTAAAATAAATCCTCTTCATATATAGACTGGTCATTCAGTGTTATTTCACTCTAATTCACCCTAACGGATTTATTAACAGGAACCTAAGTTACCCTGTCTTAGATGTGTATTATAACAGATAAGGCATCCATGACTTTTCTGGGAAATCTGTTTCATTCCCTCACCACCTTCACAGTAAAGAATTTATTCTGTATATCTAACCTAAATTTCCCGTCTTTCAGTTTGAAAATGTCTCACTGGTTTTATGATAACTTCCAAAATTCTACTACTACCCTTTATTAACAAGAGAGAAGATTGTACTATTATTTCTCTGGTATAATTGTTCTTCCCAATGAAGCCTGAATAAAGCCTGAATTCTGTATAATGTTGATACATTGGCTCATTTAGAAAAACATTGTTAGCAACTGATTGCTTATATAATCTCCTTGGCAATTTTTTACATTTAGGTTGTCCTTATTTTGTTACAAGAAAAGAACATAGAGGTTTTTACTTCAAGTGGGTCCATTAATTTTCTGAGGTCATTTGGGCAGCAAGGTGTTTAATCAATCTCTTACGTGGTTACAATGAGACACTATTTCTAAAGAACATAAATTGAGTGCTTTTATTCTAATGTTTAAGGCATTCATTAGAAACAGGCCACATTATCTGTGAAAGATTTATATGTGTATGAACAAGGAGTAATGTAATCAGGAATGGTAGCATCATAAAAATGGGGCTAACTAAAAATCATTGTAAAAGAGATGCAGCATTTTAAATTCTCATTGCTGGTTCTTTTATCATTAACAACAAATTAAAACTAATTACTTTCTAATGACAGCGCTGTCTGATCTTCAAATCATACTTTGTAGTGATTATCAAGGCAGGTGTGGAGCAATGGGAATGCTCAACTAACATGCGTGAAAGACATGAGTGATTAGAATTAGTTCTTTATGTTGACCTAATTTTCTTTCAGGTTTTCAGTTCTGTATGGAAGCAGGAGGACTCACAAATCTCTTTCTCCCCACATCTCTTTGTTCTGTTCAGACAAATACACTTTGGTGATTTGTAGGCACACAGCTTCTGCCACGTAATCTGAGGATGTATTCAAGCTGGATACATTTCTCTGAAATTCTAGGAATAATGATAGAGAAGGTGAAGAGCAGCCCCAAAGTTTTGGATGCACATTCAGCTTCCTTTTGTTAAATTTTCTAATACTATGTTAGAGAATCAAGAAGCCTTTGAAACAGCCAAAGCAGCAGAAAATTCAAATCAAAACTTTGATTACAGTTTGCTGAAGTCTCTTTCTAATCAGTGGGCTTTTGATTTTGCTCTAAATAATATGTAGAATATTTATATTTACTGAATATTTATTTTTCTGTTTTTTCTGTATGAGTGCTGAATGCTCTTGCTGTCATACATGAATACAATGGAATTCAATTCTCAATTATATTGGCTAGTAATCACATCAGTTTCAGTGTTGTTTTTTTTCACTGAGACCAAAAAATGGTCAACTTTGCTGTTCAAGCAGGATCTTCTTGAGTCCTGAGTATATGTGGGGAAAACAGCTCCTAGGAAGAAAAATATTTCAAATAAGAGATTTTTAAAAAGCTACTTTACTGAACTCATCATTAAATACAACAAAATAATAGCTGTAGAAATGGTCTTAAAGAAATATGAAATAGAATTTTATACACTTAACGGAATGTGAAAAGTCCTAATGCTGAATATTTTATGAGGTTAAGACTGATACATAGTAAGCTGAAAGGAGCAAAGTGTGTTAGTGCGTCATTGCACCTGCAGGTGGGAACCTCAGCATGGATTTCAGTTCAGTGTCAAAGGAACACTGTTCCAGGACAGAATGCATCTCTGATTATGCAGTCACCAATATAAGGTATTTTATTTCAACTACAGTAAATGGATGTAATAATGGGTGTGTTTATTTTCTCCTGGCTGCTTCTAAGCATGAAGGTAAAGAGTTCATCCTTCTTACAACCTTGCTAAGGTTTTCTTTACATTCTCCATGTCCTTATCTTTCTTTCTGATTTAAACTAAAATATTTTATTCATAAATAAACACATTACAAACTAAACAAACTACAAAAGTGAATTTCCTCCAGTGTTACCTGTGTCTATTTCTAATTTATTTTTAGAATACCAAAAATCTTTTAGTTTTATATTTGCATAGATTCTAGCTTAAGAGAATTGTGGTATGTGACTTGGGTTTCTAGATATTTCTGAAGATCCACACTCTTTTTATATATTCTCCTAATAGATCACCTGACTTTTTTTGTGAATCAAGCTCTAACTTTAGATCAAATTGTGATTGTGCTAGTCATGCAATGCCAAAGATCAAAGCTGAACAGAGACTTAGTTCCTGCCAGGACCTTTCCGAGTAACATGCCAGGAAGATGCCTTAGTGTAGGATCTCTTCTCATCTTGGTACACGAGACGTGTTGGGAGTTGGTTTAGTTGGCTAAACTGTACTGTGATCCACTGGTCCTCCAACATCATCTCCACAAACAGGACTGAGCTTCGTTGTGAAGCAATTATGTTTAAGTAATTAAAACTACCATCCATTTTAATTAAAGTTCTAAAACTTCTCATATAATTGATGTCAGTCTTGTCCAGAGGATAACTTTTGTGTCCACTGGAAAAGAATATAATTCCCAGATTTGAAGATTAAATGCCTTACTTTCACTGCTTCCTCTTCCTGCCTCAGCACTGCTTCTCCCCCCACAGAAACAAGTAATCAAATGCTAAATGACTTGAAAATAAATTCTGTGCTTTTAAACAAATTTAAGTTGAAATGTAGCTAAGCATTTTCAGATCCTTCCCTCTGGAATATTACAAGGAATACAATTATGTAATTTTCTTGAAAATGTTAGCAGTGGAACGAGAATTTTCATGAACAAATTAAAGTAACTGGGTTGAATGTCAGAATAGAAATGCAAATTTTGATCAGGAGATCAGTTTCTTATTTGTATTCATATGTTACTTCATATGAAACTTATGAAAAGTAGAAAGCTGCTAAAAACCAGTTGCAAATATAAAAACATTGATAGTAAAATTAGTCCTGTATGTGTAGCAGTGAGCTGTGAGACACTGAGATGCACCGTTCTGTCACAGGTTTAGAAATACCACCTGGGTTGGAACCTGTATTCACATTGACTCTTCAGCAACTCTTTCAGAGTTGCACTAAAAAGCTTTTATTAATTGGTGTTATTAATATGCTATCTTCCTGCCTTCCTTGCCTGACTGAGGAGATATATTAGTCTCCAACCTACTTTATGTGGTAAAGTGCTGATTTAATCATGCTGTATTTAATCATGGTATGTTAGTGTCTTGGTTTGAAAGACTGCTGAGGAAGGCAGGACCCTCCCTTGGAATGGAAAGTGTAAATCCCCTCCCTCCAAATTATTACAGTTTTGAAATTAAGGAGCTCTCAGGTGAAGACATGGGAATAGGAATAACAGTTCTTTACTGGTATGTATAATAAAGCAAATGAACAGCTACAGCATCAACAACACACAGAACAGGAACCCTGTGACAGCCTTCTTGGCCGCAGGTGCTTTCCCCTTCAGTGCAGTTCCGGGCACAGCCGGCAGGGGCGCTGGTGCTCCCGGTGGGTGGAGCAGATGCAGTGATTCCCCCACAGCTGCAGGGGGCGCTGTGGCACGAGCCCGGGGAGCACGCGGTTGTGGCAGCTTTGTCCGAGATGGGAAAGGGGTGGAAGAGAGACTTTGCTTCACAGACCACCCCCCTGGGGTAGTTGGTCCCAGTGCTCCAGCAGGACTTAGGGAAACAGCAAGCTGGGCCGGCAGGAATGAGCAAAAATCCTGGGGTGGTAGATGAGATGTGTCAGAAGCTCCAGAGCTGTGGCTGGAACCATGAGACGTTCTCAGCAGGCAGGAGGTGCTGGGCTACAGTGCAGCATAAACTCGGAACAGTGCCAAAGAAGCAACAGGACTGGGACAGTGGCAGCCCGGCTCCCAGCAGGGCAGAAAGGGGAGAGCCCAAGATCCCAGGCACGTGAACAGACGGGGATGTGTCCTTCTTTTAATGAGGTAGGGTGTTTGTTGTCCCAGTCCAATAGCTGCTCTTATGAGCAAAGGGTCACCCACAGAAAGGATGAGGCAGTACAGGACTGGGCTCTGGCAGCAGCAGGGAATTGTCTTTGCAGTAAGCACCAGCTTGCCTGTCCTCCTCCGAAACCGAGAGTGAGAGCCCTAGCGGCTCCCCAGCCCACGACTTTTTTCCTGTTCAAATCTCCAGGTATCCCCTCTCTTCTCCCCCGAGTTTGGCCACTTCTTTCTTTTTCTTAAGTACTCGTAAGTACCCAATAGTTAGTTTCCTACCAACTTATGGGAAAAAATTCCACAAGTATGAAAGAAAGAAATCCAACCCCCAATAGTCAGAAATGCAGAATCCAAACATGAGTGAGTAGTGAAAGCCCCAAAGGTGTGAAATGTTTCAGAGGATAGTCAATTAGTAGCAAACTACGCCTATCTTGCACTCACTAATTGTTCATCCAAGCAGATGCCATTGTGCTTGCAGGATCTAACACGTGGGTGAAGATTTCATGTCCGTATTGTGAAGAAGCCTACTTGGATGTCCTTCCATGAAGTCAGTAACTAATATGAGTAGAGCTATATAAGTGTTAATAAAATGGTTATGCACCTTGAGCTTTAATTCCTTTTTTTTCAAAAGTGAGTAAAAATTTAGAAAGCTAATGGAAC